>NW_016812542.1:4783972-4791648 GCF_001698545.2 Rhinopithecus bieti
GGCCGGGCGCGGTGGCTCAAGCCTGTAATCCCAGCACTTTGGGAGCCCGAGATGGGCGGATCACGAGGTCAGGAGATCGAGACCATCCTGGCTAACACGGTGAAACCCCGTCTCTACTAAAAATACAAAAAACTAGCTGGGCGAGGTGGCGGGCGCCTGTAGTCCCAGCTACTCCGGAGGCTGAGGCAGGAGAATGGTGTAAACCCGGGAGGCGGAGCTTGCAGTGAGCTGAGATCCGGCCACTGCACTCCAGCCCGGGTGACAGAGCAAGACTCCGTCTCAAAAAAAAAAAAAAAAAAAGAATACCCCACTAAAGCATATGGCGGGTAGACACAGTATTATTAAACATAATAATTTTTACATTTATAGGTCACTTTTCATTTAAGGTTTTCAATTCAATAATTAATTGTTTCCTTAATGTATGATTTCCACTTCATTTCAGGGGGAATTTAGGAACAGGCAAATTTTCACATGACAGAATATAATAAAGTTTCCCTTTACAATACCCCGATCATTTTGCAACATTTTTTAATGAAAAATTTTAAACATACAGAAATGTTAAAAAATCTAATATTTGCATATATACTCCTTCATTATGGGTAATACATTTAATTATATTTTGTTCAGGGCTGGAGCACTGGAGGTTATAATTATTAAATCAATCGGACTGGCCGGATGCAGTGGCTCATGCCTGTAATACCAACACTTTGGGAGACTGAGGTGGGTGGATCACTTGAGCCCAGGAGCTCAAGACTGGCCTGGGCAACATGGCAAAACCCTGTCTCTACAAAAAATACAAAAGTTAGCCAGGCATAGTGACACAGGCCTGTAGTCCCAGCTACTTGCGGGGCTTAGGTGGGAGGATCGCTTGAGCCTGGGAGGTTGAGGCTACACTGATCCATGACCATGCCATAGGTGACAGAGTGAGACCCTGTCTCAAACAAAACAGAACAAAACAGACAGATATATGTTTTTTAACCCAGTCTTGGGGAATATAAGAATGTCCTATTTGCTACCTTAGGAATTTAGTATGATTTAGTATGCTTGATAGTATCTTTCTCTAGCTTTGAAAAAAAAAATCATGGGCCAGGTACAGTGGCTCAGGGCTGTAGTCCCAACACTTCGGGAAGCCGAGGCAGGAGGATCGCTTGTGTCTAGGAGTTCCAGACAAGCCTGGGCAACATGGTGAGACCTTGTCTCTATAAAAAAATTTTAAAAATAGCGGGTGTGGTGGTGGGCACCTGTAGTCCTAGCTACTTGGGAGGCTGAGGTGGGAGAATCACTTGAGCCCAGGAGGTTGAGTCTGCAGTGAGCCATGATTGTGCCACTGCACTCTGCCTGGGTGACAGAGTGAGACTCTGTCTCAAAAGAAAAGAAATAAAAATCATGGAAGACATCTATTCTGTTTTGTAAAAATTTAAGATATACGAAAAGAGTAGAGGAGGAGGAGGAGGGGGGAGAAGGAAGAGAAATTATTTATTGGGATGCAATATGTGCCAAAGATGGTATTAGGCATCCTTGCATGTATTATTTCATTTGATCCACACGACTACCCTGTGAGATATTATTCCCATTTTACACATAAGAAAACTGGCTCAGAGAAGTCAAGTAATTTGTCTACGGCTGTGAATTCAATTTAAATTCACAGCTTAAACTCTTTTCACTACATCTGAATGCATCATTTTCAAGATCTTTTCTGGGCCTGGAGTAAGTTGACAGTATTTATGTAAAACATGTAATACTGTATCTGTATGTATGCTCCTCCTCCCCACGCACATTCACATTTACTGTGATAAATACACATGTTAATAAAACCCTAGACTTAGAACTAGGATATAGAATCCAGTCGTTTAGGTACTTAATGTTTAGTTCTCCCCTCCAGAAAATAGGAATAATTACCGCGTCTCTTCCACTCCAAAGAATTGATGTGATAATTAGGGAGTTAAGATTAGTTACCAGTCATAACAAGAGTAAACTACGACTCCCAAAATACCCAGAGGAAGAGGTTGACGCCAGTCCAGGAGACAGTTCCAGCTTTAGGGCAAAGGTGACCTCACCGGGTCCCGTGGCGAAAGAGCCGCCGGTCCTAGCCTTTTTTCTGATGCATCCAGGGATTTGTAGTTCCTTTACGGCCACCAAGTGCACTTAGGGCAGGCCTCTTACTACGAGTCCCGTGATGATCCGAGGCCGGGCAGCGCCTGCGTATTGAAGCCAAGGGAGCGTGCGGGCGGTGCTAGTGGCGGGAGGAGTAAAGATGGCGGCGCGAGGGTCTCCGCCCTCTGCTCCCGGCTGAAGCGCTCTGAGGGAGGCGGCAGCGGCAACCCGATCCCCAACAGTAATTTAGTGTTGGTAGTTTTGGCAGCAGCTGCCGAGGCCGAAGCAATGGCGGAGCTGGAGCACCTAGGAGGGAAGCGGGCAGAGTCGGCGCGAATGCGGCGGGCAGAGCAGCTTCGGCGCTGGCGGGGCTCGCTGACAGAGCAGGAGCCCGCGGAGCGACGAGGCGCGGGGCGGCAGCCGCTGACCAGGCGCGGGAGCCCCAGGGTCCGCTTCGAGGACGGTGCTGTCTTCCTGGCCGCCTGCTCTAGCGGGGACACCGACGAGGTGAGAAAGCTTCTGGCAAGAGGTGCTGATATCAACACAGTCAACGTGGACGGCTTGACAGCCCTGCACCAGGTAACTCCTTTCTCGGTCTTAGAGGCGTCCAGTCTCATACAGATGTGCCTTTGACCCTGCGAGCCGCCCCATGGGGTGTATCAGTGTTGCCGCCGAGTCCTTCTGCATTGACACTGCCCTTTTGGGCTAATCGGTTTCATTCTTGGCCAGCTTCCTCCACTAATCAAGTCTTTTTCTGATCCCAGGATCTCTCTACCTGAAGGAATAGTGTCACCCCGCTGCTTGGTCAGTGTTTGTGTTTCCCTCCACCTACTTGTGTTGTCATGGTTACTGGTGATTTTTGTCCCTGGTCTTATCCCTACAGATTAGTTATCTTCACTTATGTCTGGTTGGCGTGCCTGCATGCCGTGTCACTCATAGGCACAGTGTTATTTGTCTGATGCCCTTTCAGAAAATTCAGTTGTTGTGTGTCCCCATTATAGAATATCTTAGATCACTTAAAGAGTAAAGCCCTATGCTGGGTAAAGACAAGCAGGTCTGAAACCACACCTCTTGTTTTGTTGATTTGTAGTACTTCAAAACAGTTTGTGTCGCCTCTAGGCTATAGCTCCTAGAACACCCCGGACCTCGTTGTTATAGGTATCTTAACTTTCTTCTCAGCAGTGCTACCTCCCCGAGAGCTTCCTATGGAGAACTAAGTTATTGAATTACTTCTGTCTGTTTGATACTTACGGAATAGGTTTTCTGTTTTTCTATTTTTTTTTTTCTAAAGCGCTCTATAGAAATCCCATGCCCTATACATAACTATACTATATGGATTGTGGATAATCTGTGCTTGGTAACGACACCTTTAGTTCATCACCTAATGCAGCAATATTCTCTATCTACTGACGGCCATGACTAACTACACCCTCTCGCCTCAAATGGAACTTCATCAGTTATTTTGGTGAGCTGAGAGCCGGACACCCACTCTTAATCTTTTGTCTTTTTCTTCTTCTGCCGTCTGTGCAAAGTGAATGTGTTGGCATGAGAATCCACTTCTAAATAATAACTCAACTTTATGTCAGACCACTTCCCTAAATATATTTAGTCAATAGCTTAAAGTTACTTCTCACTATGTTTGCAACCCTTCTCTTTCAGGTAGAAGAAACTTTTTCACCCTAATTTGTACCCATTTTTTTTTCCTGCTCATAATATTTCCCTATCTAAGGTAGTAACCAATATTTGCAGAGTGGTTTGCTGTTTGATTTCATATGTCCTACCCCATGTGAGTTTCAGCAGTGATCCTTTGAAGTAGGTGTGGCAGGTAGTGTTGTTATTCTTATGTTACAGATGAGGAAACTGAAGCTCAGGAAAATTATTTGTGCAAAGTTAGAAAGTAAAGATGTGACCAATAGGCATGGATTTTTCAGATATACATCCCAGAGATCTATATCCCACTTAATAAGGAGCTGAATGTAAAATGAGATAAAAGCTAAGAGAACCACATTACATTTTAAACTTTACATTTCTGAACTATTTGGGAAGGTGAATTCTTGTTTTTCTTTTTCTTTTTTTTTTTTTTTTTGAGACGGAGTTCTTGCCTCTGCCGCCCAGGCTGGGATTGCACGGGTGGCCTGCTCTCCAGCTCACTGCAAGCTCCGCCTCCCGGGGCCGAGCGATTCTGCCGTCTCAGCCTCCGAGTAGCTGGGACCTACAGCGCCTGCCTCGGTCGCCCGGCTAGTTTTTTGTATTTTTTAGTAGGAAGACGGGTTTCACCGTATTAGCCAGGATGTCTCGATCTCCTGACCGTCGTGATCCGGCCCGTCTTGGCCTCGCCAAAGTGCTGGGATTACAGGCTGAGCCACCGCGCCCGGTCCTTTTTTTCTTTTTTTTTTTTTTTTGAGGACAGAGTCTCCGCTCTGTGCCCAGGGCTGGAGTGCAATGGCGAGATCTTGGCTCACTGCAACCTCTGCCTCCTGGGTTCAAGTGATTCTCCTGCCTCACCTTCCCAAGTAACTGAGATTACAGGCGCCTGCCACCATGCCTAGATAATATTTGTATTTTTAGTAGAGATGGGGTTTCACCATGATGGCCAGGCTGGTCTCGAACTCCCAACCTCAGGAGATCCACCTGCCTTGGCCTCCCAAACTACTGGGATTATAGGTGTGAGCCACTGTGCTCAGCTTAGTAATCTATTGAAATAAGAGAAGAAGGGGATGACAGCTATTAATTTTTTAACATCTATAAATGCAATACATGTGTTCCTTTCAATTTATAGGGCTGACAAGAAGTTAAATTGAACAGGTATACTCAATTCTAGACAAATTCAGCTAAAAATTAAGCTGCTTAAAGATTTGAGGTCTTCTGTTGAGAAATTATATCTTTGAATCCAGACAATGGGCCTTGATTGGCTTCAGAACATTGCAAGTCAGTTTCCAAAGAGTTACAATATGTTTTTCCATGACTTGGAGAAGTTTTTGTTGTTGTTGTTGTTTTTTAAAAAAACCAAAACAAAACAGAATCTCACTGTGTCTCCCAGGCTGGAATACAATGGTGCAGTCTCGGCTCACTGCAACCTCCACCTCCCAAGTTCAAGCTATTCTCATGCCTCAGCCTCCCAAGTAGCTGGAACTATAGGTGCCCACCACCATGCCCGGCTAATTTTTATATTTTTAGTAGAGATGGGGTTTCACCATGTTGACCAGGCTGGTCTCAAACTCCTGGCCTCAAATGATCTGTCCATCTTGGCCTCCCAAAGTGCTGGGATTACAGGCATGAGCCACCATGCATGGCCGACCTGGAGAACTCCTAAGGTACGTAAAAGACTGTTTTCCAATGTGAGACTGGAGCTGTCGGTAGCTGAACCACCTACTTTACAACAGATTCACCTTCTGTGAAATGCAGAGTGAGTGGTATAATTATCTGAATTATTTATTTAAAATGGCCATCTGTTATACAAGCATGATATAAATTGTCTGGATAATTGCTTCTTTTCTCTCTTTTGACCATGGCCACTTGACCAACTGTGGACTATTGTCTTGGCATGTTAGAAGCCCCAGATAATACTGGGGACAGTTTTCTCCACCTGCAACGTCACAGTAGATGATTGCACTGCAGCTGGTGGTGCCTTGATGCTTCTTTTGGCCTTAGAGACCTTCTTTCCTGGCAGCCTTTGCTGAGACCACGAGGTGCTTGAGTCAAAGATAACAAGCTCCAGGGGGCCTATTAATAATACTTGAATTAGACTGGGATAAGAAGTATCTCAAAGGTTAGACCAACTCTGATGAAAGCCTTGGAAACTGATGCAGACTAAATTTCAGTGACTAGATTAAGATTTGATGTGTATGCATGTGTTGTCCTAGAGTCCTTAATGAACAAGGTACTAATCTGATTATAGAACCCTTGAAAGCACTTGTTTGCTCACAAAGGAATTTCTGTTTCATTTGCGTATACACATTGTAAGGCTAGGAATATTTGTTAATAATTCTATGTGGTCTAGTACTTTAAATTTTTTCTTTTATTTTTTGAGTAAGTTTGACTGTTAGCACCTATCTTGGTATCCTTAGCATTATAATTTTAGGTACTCTAGGCCTAGATACATGCTCTTCAAAACTGTATCTACCAAATTATTGCTGTTGGAAGAGGCAAGTGCCTGCTTTCAGAAAAGAAATTTTTCTAGGATTCATTAAAATGAATGCTTACTTACTTCAGCATGTATTATATTGACTCTTAAATCTGTGCAGATGGACATTTTAAATTATATTGACTCTTAAATCTGTGCTGAGTCTGGTGAGGGATACTGGATGCCAGTCACCATAGGTCTTGTCTCTTAGCACAGTCTGATCAGTTTTCATTTGGACGACTATCAAGGAGATTAGAATAATTCCATACTTGACTCAGAAACTCAGACGGGCGGCCCGGGGCGGTGGCTCACGCTTGTAATCCCAGCACTTTGGGAGGCCAAGGTGGATCACAATGTCAGGAGTTCAAGACCCGCCTGGCCAACATTGCAAAATCCTGTCTCTACTGAAAATACAAAAATTAGCCTAGTGTGGTGGCGCACAACTGTAGTCCCAGCTACTCAGGGAGGCTGAGGCAGGAGGATCGCTTGAACCCGGGATGTAGAGGTTGCAGTGAGCCAAGATCACACCACTGCACTCCAGCCTGGGCAACAGAATGAGACTCCGTTTAAAAAAAAAAAAAAAAAAAAAGAAAGAAATTCGGACTGTCTTATTTGTAAAGTACAGAGTCCAAATTTGGACCCTCATGGGCACTCCAGACTGGAATTCAATTTGTAGTTGAATAAGCCTTTGTCATTCTAGAGTTGCCTCAGTCTGACGCTGTAGCCTCAGGGAGGCTAAAATCATGTATTTCTCATGAAGAGAGATGGAGATAGGAACAAGTGAGGGGAGGAGGATAGGCTGAGCAATTTACATTCAGACAGAGACAGAAGATGAGCAAGATGACTGTGTGTTCAGTTCCATATAAAATAGTATATTTTGTGTGCTAACTTATATGGTAAAATAAAACTTGTGCTTTTAACCTTTTCTCTTTTATTCTAAATTTATTACTCATTCCTCTCCTAGTTCCACCTTTGAAGTTACTTTTGCCTTACCCTGAATATTGATGAATTCTGCTTAGTGTCAGGACCCATGGCAACATAGGATTCAGAAAATCCTGTTTGCTCCTTTATTACTGTGCATCTAGAATAGTCATCTGTCCTAAACCATTTTAGTAGCTTAGCTCTTCAAATGGCGTAATATGTTGCATCAGACTATGTTGGACCTCAAAGCCATATTGGGAAATTGAGTTTTGTGTGTGTGTGTTTTTGTTTTTGAAAGTATAGATAAAAATGACTTTCATTTGTTTCACAGAATTTCTTCCCTATTCTTCTTCTTTTTTTTTTTTTGGTGACAGGATCTTGCTCTGTTACCCAGACTGGAGTGTGGTAGTATGACCATGGATCACTGCAGCTGCAACCTCTCAGACTCAAGTGATCCTCCTACCTCAGCCTCCCTAGTAACTGGGACTATAGGCACACCCCATCATACCCAGCTAATTTTAAATTTTTTTTTTTTTTT
>NW_016812542.1:4791961-4810345 GCF_001698545.2 Rhinopithecus bieti
GCCACCTCGCCCGGCTAGTTTTTTTATATTTTTTAGTAGAGACGGGGTTTCACTGTGTTAGCCAGGATGGTCTTGATCTCCTGACCTCGTGATCCGCCCGTCTCGGCCTCCCAAAGTGCTGGGATTACAGGCTTGAGCCACCCGCGCCCGGCCCTAAAATTTTTTGTAGACAAGGGAGTCTCACTGTGTTGCCAGGGCTGATTTTGAGCTGTTGGGCTAAAACAATCCTCCCCTCTTGGCCTCCAAAAGTGCTCGGATTACAAGTGGGAGCCACCACACCTGGCCTCTCCCCAATTCTTAAACTCCTGCTGAATAACTATGTATCACCATTTGGGCTTTTAGAATCATCTTCTCCGTGAGTATTTTGAAATAAGCAACCTGTTAATACATGTGGATTAAGCACAATTCTGCCAAAGGTAAGGAGTTGGACCAGTCATGTTGGTAACAAAAAACTAAGTTGTTTATTTTTTTCTTTTTAAATATTTTAAAATTAAGATACACTTTATATACAATAAAATTCCCTCTTTGTAGTGCAGCACCCTATGAGTTTTGACAAATGCATACAGTTGTGGAACCACCACTGTAATCAAAATATAGAACATTACCATACCCTCAAGATTTTTTGTGCTCCTTGGTAGACAGCTCCTCCCACCCTCAGCCCATGACAGTCATTAATCAGTTATTTTGTCCCTATAAACACAATAGATGGAGGCTGAGGCAAGAGGACCACTTGAGCTCAGGAGTTTGAGACCAGCCTGGGCAACAATAGCAAAACCCTGTCTTTACAAAAAAATAAAATTAGCCAGGCACGTTGGTGCATGTCTGTAGTTGCAGCTACTTGGGAGGCTGAGGCAGGAGGATAGGTTGAGTCCATGAACTGGAGTTGCAGTGAGCCATGATCATGCCAGTGCATTCCAGCCTGGACGACAGAGTGAGACCCTGTCTCTAAACAAACAAGAGCCACCATGCTGGGCCTAGAGTAAAGTTTTTGATATTTGAATAATATGCCATTAATTACATGTGTCCACTATGTTTTTCTCTTTAGAGGTTTTCTTAGATTCTTAATTAACAGCTAATATTGAACGTCTAAATGGTAGATTGTAAGCCTGTACTAGAGTATATGTGTGGTATAATTTCTGCCCTCAAGGAACTAACAGTCAGGTTTGGAGACAGATAAATAAAAAAATGATTCCTTTTAGAGTTCCAAATTCTATGATGCCCTGGAAAGGATGTGTTCCTAAGTGGGAGGACAAAGGAAGGCAGTCCAGGATGATAGAGCAGCATGGGCGAATAAATAGGAATGAGTGTGGTATGTAGGCGGAGGACACTAGGAAATCCTAATGGATGTGTTTGAAGGGTTAGAGATGAGAGAGAGTCGGGGTGACATCCTAGAGGGCTTTGAACATCAAACATCAGGCCAAGGAGGCTTGATGGACTCCTTAGTAGAGAATTTTTGTGGATTTGAGCAGGGTCATTACTCAACCAAAGCAGTATTTTGGGATTCTGAAGTGGCACTTGGATTTCTGAATGAATGGAGAGACAGAGTTGAGAGAACCAGCTGAGTGAATGGAGATGAGAAAAAAGTGTAGCACAGTTCTAGCTTGTGACTATGAAATAATTGTGTTATTCAGGTAGAAATAGTATTCAGTCAACGATTAGAGTGAGGTACTCTAAAGACGTACAAGTAGAAATCTCCTATAAGTGCTGGGCATGGTGGCCCATGTCTGTAATCCCAGCACTTTGGGAGCCCAAGGTGGGAGGATTGCTGGAGACCAGGAGTTTGAGACCAGCCTGAGCAATGTGGTGAGACCCTATCTCTCCTACCCCCCCCCAAAAATTAGCCAGGTATGGTGGTGCACACATGTGGTCCCAGTTACATAGGAGGCTGAGGTGGGAGGATCACTTGAGCCCAGGAGGTTGAAGCTGCAGTGAGCTGTGTTCATACCACTGCACTCCATCCTGGGTGACAAAGCAAGAGTGTGTCTCAAATAAATAAATAAGTAAGTAAATATCCTGTAGGCATCTATGTGACTCAAGGCTAGTCACTTTCCTATCTAGGCTTCAATTTTCTCATATTTGAGACAAGAGACTTGATTTTAGCATGAAGGTGAGAGTTGAAGTAATGAGTGTGAAAGAGGAAGGGGAGAAAATATATAGAGAAGAGCAGAAAACACAAACAGCTGGTAGGCAGAGAATGCAGAAATTCAAGTTAGAGCCGTTGGAAGATGTGGTAGGATGACTAATGGTGCCCCAAAGATGTCTAAGTCCTAATCCCCAGAACATGTAAATATGTTACCTTACATGGTAAAAGAGACTTTGGAGATGTGATTAATTTAAGGATCTTGAGATAAGGAGATTAGCCTGGATTATCCAGGTGAGCCCAACATAATCACAAGCATCCATGTAAGAGGGAGGCAAGAGAGCAGAATTAGAATAGGAGATGTGATGAAGGAAGCAGGAGATTGGAGGGATTCCAGGAAGGGTCTGTGAGCCAAGGAATGCAGGTGGACCCTAGAAGCTGAAAAAGGCAAGGAAGTGGATTCTTCTCTTAGAGCCTCCGCATAAGGAACCAGCCCTGCCAGCAATTTGACAACTCAGCCCAATGAGACTGATTTCAGACTTCCTTTTTTTTTTTTTTTTTTTTTTTTTTTGAGACTGAATTTCGCTCTTAACCCCCAGGCTGGAGTGCAACGGCATAATCTTGGTTCACTGCAACCTCCTCCTCCCAGGTTCAAGCGATTCTCCTGCCTCAGCCTCCTGAGTAGCTGGGATTACAGGTGCTCACCACCATGACCAGCTAATTTTTGTATTTTTAGTAGAGACAGGGTTTTGCCCTGTTGGCCAGCCTGGTCTCAAACTCTTGACCTCAGGTGATCCACCCGCCTTGGCCTCCCAAAGTGGTGGGATTACAGGTGTGAGCCACTGCATCTGGCCATGATTTCAGACTTCTGACCTCCAGAATGCTATGATAATATATTTGTGTTGTTTTAAGCAACTAAGTTTATGGTAATTTGTTACAGCAGCAATAGGAAACTGATACAGAGAAGAATTGACAAACAGTGATATTGAGGTATTTCAAGGAATGGATGGTAAATAGTGTAAAAGGAAATTGAGGAGAAGGCCTGTAAAAAGACTGTTGGATTTCGTCATTTAAACTTTGAAAGAGCACTTTCAGTGGATATATTTTTGAAGACTTTTGTGGAGGTTATATGCAGTTTTTTTGCATTAAGGATAACTTGTCTTTCTGTTGACTTTGGGTGAAAAAATATAGATTGTCCATCAATATAATTGTAATTTAAATGAGGGCCCAAAATATATGACAAATCACTTTAAAAGCTGAATTCTGGCTAGTTCAGGTGGTTTCATTATTCATGAGTTAAGAATATTTTAGGATATTAAACCTGACAGTAGGGGCAAGAAGGTTATGTCCCTATTACTGATGGCTGATTATCTAGTTTATTTTACTTCTCAGTCTAGTTTGGCCCATTTCCCACTCATTAGCACTTTCACTGGAAGGCAGCCTTGGGGGAACAGTGATAGGGAGGTTAGTACCAATCAATAGTTTCTTCTGCCATTCTCTTACTTTTATTTATTGAGTGTCTACTGTGTATCTGATTCTGTGCTTCTTGTTACTTTTACTTAGCAGTAGATACAATTTAGAAACTAAATTGAATTTTGGGAATGGTCTCTAGAATAGTTGGTTACTATTATAACTTATAATAGGAAATCGGCTACATATCGATTTCTGTTCTAGCATCCTGGCTCTTGAGGAGTGTCAGGGGAGTACTATATTTATCAATATTTGAGACTATTTTATGCTTATGGAGGAGAATTACATATATATCTACTGTAAGATGGTGAGAGATGGCGGATGTCTAATAAATCTTTAATGGTTCAACATAGTAATAATAAATCCAGATTAAGATCTTGGCCCAGAATGTCATATAGGACAAGGAATTGAAGCCTCATTTGGATTGCTAATTGAATGCTTGACCAATTTGTTGAATTTGTTTTTGTCTGTGAATATGTTGGGGTTTTTCCTGCTTTTGAAGGGTAACTTAAAAAATTGTTTCTTAAACTTCTGATCTTAGATGATTGTAACCAGTTTGAGTAAAATTTGGGAGCTTAAAGTTTTATCAGGCATGCAGAGTTTATGTTTGTTTCATGAGGCAGTTCAATTGAAAAACTGAAGCTTTGGCTGGGCGCGGTGGCTCACACCTGTAATCCCAGCACTTTGGGAGGCCAAGGCAGGCAGATCTTGAGGTCAGGAGATTGAGACCATCCTGGCTAACACGGTGAAACCCTGTCTCTACAAATTATACAAAAAATTAGCCAGTCGTGGTCACACGCGCTTGTAGTCCCAGCTACTCGGGAAGCTGAGGCAGGAGAATCGCTTGAACCCAGGAGGTGGAGGTTGCAGTGAGCTGAGATGGCACCACTGCACTCCAGCCTGGGTGACAGAGCGAGACTCTGTCTCAAAAAAAAGAAAAAAAAAAAAAGTAAAAGAAAAGAAAAGCTGAAGCCTTAGTTTTCAGAATTAGAAATTGACTTGCATGTGGTTTTTAATGAAATATTCTACTTCATTGTAGTTATGGAATAGGTTTATACAAAAATTTAGAAATTATTTTATATTTAGTATACTTAAATGTTATAATACAGTGTTAATCTGTTAGAATATTAATCTAATGCAAATTTGGGGAACTATTTTTTGGTGCCATGTTCTAAATATTCATGATATATCTGGCATGATATATATATCTGGCTTTTCTGTATGACTTATTGGTCTAGTGACTCTCTTTTTTAAGCATTTTATTGTGGAATATTTCAAAATAGAAGATACAAAAGTAGAGAGAATGGTATAATGAATTCTCAAAAGTGATAAACTTATGGCCAATCTTATTTCATTTGTAGATCCTCATCTCCAGTATACTGGATTATTTTATAGCTAATCATAGATATCACATACTTTTTTTTTTTCTTTTGAGATGGAATTTCACTCTTGTTGCCCAGGCTGGAGTGTAATGGTGCGATCTTGGCCCACTGCAACCTCCACCTCCTGGGGTGTCTCAGCCTCCCAAGTAGCTGAGATTAGAAGCATGTGCCCCCATGCCTGGCTAATTTTGTATTTTTAGTAGAGACAGGATTTCACATGTTGGCCAGACTGGTCTTGAACGAACTCCTGACCTCAGGTGATCCATCCACCTCACCCTCCCAAAGTGTTGGGATTACAGTCATGAGCCACCGTGCCCAGCTTATATTGTATTTGTAAATATTTCAATATATATCTCTAGAACATAGAACTTTAAAAAAAAATCGGCTGGGCGTGGTGGCTCATGCCTGTAATCCTAGCACTTTGGGAGGTCAAGGCGGGTGAATCACCTGAGGTCAGGAGTTCGAGACCAGCCTAGCCGACATGGTGAAACCCCATCTCCACTAAAAATACAAAAAATTAGCCAGGCATGGTGGCACGTGCCTGTAATCCCAGCTACTTGGGAGGCTAAGGCAGGAGAATCACTTGAACTGGGGAGGCAGAAGTTGCAGTGAGCTGAGATTGCCCCACTGCACTCCAGCCTGGGTGACAGAGCGAGACTCTGTCTCAAACAAAACAAAATAACAAAATTTCATTAGCATACCTTAAAGTCAAAATCTTGTTTCTTAAAATTTTATTTTAGTAATGTTTAAATTTCCGTGATTGTTCACAAGTGTGTGTGTGTGTGTGTGTGTGTGTGTGTTTTAACAGTTGGTTTATTCAAGTCATGATTCAAATAAGGTCTGTTTTGATTGATTTGTATTTTAATCTATGGTTTCCTCCTCATTTTTTCTCTTACCTTATTTGTTGAAAAACTGGGTTGTTTGTACTTTTAGAGTTTCTCTACAACCTAGACTTTTCTGACTGCTTGCTTGTGATGTTAATGTGTTCTTTTGTCCCACGTGTTTTCCATAAACTAGTAATTAGAGATTAGATTTGATGATTAAGGTTCACTTTTTTTGGTAAGAGTACATCTTAAGTGGTGGTATGTACTTCCATAAGAAGGCAATTAATGTCAGGTTATCTCTCTTTGTGATTTAGTGGCCATTGATGGCCTGCAAAAATTTTCAAGTTTCAAGCCAGTCTTGACTAGACCTGAATTCAATTAATTAGTTAATTATTCTAGTTATCATCACATCACAAGAAGCTCCTTGTATTGAGCTTCTAATTGGGTTACCAGTGATCAGCTTAAAAAATGTAAATTGGCTGGGTGCAGTGGCTCACACCTGTAATCACAGCACTTTGGGAGGCCGAGGTGGGAGGATCACCTGAGATCAGGTGTTCGAGACCAGTCTGGCAAACATGGTGAAACCCTGTCTCTACTAAAAATACAAAATTTAGCTGGACCTGGTGGTGGACACCTGTAATCCCAGCTACTCGGGAGGCTGAGGCAGGACAATTGCTTGTACCCGGGAGGTGGAGGTTGCAGTGTGCCAAGATTGCGCCATTGCATTCCAGCTTGGGCAACAAGAGTGAAACTGTCTCAAAAAAAAAAAAAAGGTAAATTGTGAATAAAATGGTTAACATGAGTTTAGTGTATTGACTGTTGCAAGGCTTGACAAGGTGCCCAATGTTGAGATTAGTAGTACCCTTCATATGTAAATTTTTTCAGTGATTGGCAATGGAGTAAATTTTTTCTGCTGTCATTTCATATCTTTACCATTAACTCTTAACCGAAGTTCCCTGTATTAGTCTGTTTTTGTTGCTATAAAGGAATGCCTGAGACTGGGTAATTTGATTTTGTTTTTATTTTTATTTTTTTTTTGAGACGGGAGTCTGGCTCTGTCATCGCAGGCTGGCAGTTGCAATGGCCGGATCTCAGGCTCACTGCAAGCTCCACCTACCCGGGTTTATGCCATGTCTCCTTGGCCTCAGCCTCCCGAGTAGCCTGGGCGACTACAGGGGCCCTGCCAACCTCGGCCCGGCTAGTTTGTTTGCTGATTTTTAGTTAGGGGACGGGTTTCACCGGTTTTAGCCAGGATCGTCTCGCAGTCTCGCTGCGAGCCTCGGTGATCCGGGGCCCCGTCTCGGCCTGCCCAAAGTGCCTGGCGATTACAGGCTTGAGCCACCGCGCCCGGCCGAGACTGGGTAATTTATAAAGAAAAGAGGTTTAATTGGCTCACAGTACTGCAGGCTATACAGGAAGCATGAAGCCAGCATCTGCCCCTGGTGAGGGCCTCGGGAAGCTTACAATCATTGCAAAAGGCAAAGGGAGAGCAGGTGCATCACATGGTGAGAGCAGGAGAAAGAGAGAGAGGTGGAAGGTACCATACACTTTTAAACAATCAGCTCTCATATGAATTAGCAGAGTAATAACTCACCCATTGCCATGGAAAGGACCCCAAGCCATTTATGAGGGATCTGCTCTTGTAACCCACACATTTCCCGTGAGGCCCCACTTCCAACATTGGGGATCACATTTCAACATGAAATTCAGAGGGAACAAATATCCAAAGCATATTATTCCCTTTATTTTGAAATATTGTTCAGAATTCCAGTTCAGTAATATGGTTTCTTATTCCCTAAGACAACTGCCAACTCTTGAGGTCCGTTATGAAAGAAAACTTCAAAGGGAAGGCTCCAAAGAAAACTAAAAAAAAAAAGAGAGTAACTTGGTGATGTAAGGAGAAGAAAGAGACCGCTTTATAGGAAAGAAGATAGGAAGAGTGTCCATTCTAGCTACATCAGTTTTGGGCAGTCAACTGTGGGCAAATGATGTGCTTGTCTTAGAAAATGGAAGTGACATTGGGCATTCATATGGAGATTGGGTTGGTTGGCTGTTGTGCTCTTTGAGGTCTAAGAGAAATTGGCTCTTCTAATTGAATGTGAATTTCACAGTGGGATGTATGGTTTTATGTACTGTTGTGTTTATATGCGGGCATTTCAGAGGAGGCAGGTTGCTTTTTTTTTTTTTTTCCTGCTTCTTGGCAACATTTTACCAGGTTCCTTTTTTTAGTTAGTGATTTTTATTTTTTTAAAAGTTGGTTGGTCTGGCAATGAAATGTGACTTTAATATGCCAAAACATATTGTGTTTGGATCCTGTGGATGCAGCTTCACTGTTTTATAATTATGCTTCTTGTATTGATTTTCCTCCCCGTGTTTAAATTGTTCGTCCTTGACAGTAAATAGCATGAAAAATGAGGTCAAAAGAATAACTCACCTTACTATAAATCACTAGGGGTAATGGAAAGTGATTCTGAAGGATGACCAAGATTCCTTCTATCTGTTGAGAATCATTTCACCTGTTGAAGAGTTCCTACCGCACAAGGACTCTAGTGAGGAGTCGCATCCATTCATACTTCACAATTGCCATACAGGGCTAGTATTAGGAGAATTTGACTGCTAGAACTCTAAGTGCTTAACAGGTATTTTTTAAAGCAGGCAACATCTTTATGATTGACACCAGTTTTCAGTTGAGAATGGAGACTGCCTTACTTCAGCTCTGTGTGTGTATAGCCACTTCATGACAGAATCACCAAGACCCAAGGGGTTTTTTTTTTTGTAATAAGGAAATAACTTTGAAAATTATAATTATAAATTTAATTTTTCTGCTCATTACCTAACTTATTGCAAAATTATCTTCATTTTTCTTAATATCCAGAGAAATGTTCTGTCCTGTCTCTGTAATGTACTTCTGTAGTTTGAATGTTTATTTTTTTATATTTGAGACAGAGTTTCCCTCTGTTACCCAGGCTGGAATGCAATGGCACGATCTCAGCTCATTGCAACTTCTGCCTACTGAGCTCAGGCGATTCTTGTGCCTCAGCCTCCTGAGTAGCTGGGACTACAGGCATGCACCATCATGCCCGGCCGATTTTTGTATTTTTAGTAGAGATGGGCTTTTGCCATGTTGGTCAGGCTGGTCTCAAACTCCTGGCCTCAAGTGATCCACCCATCTTGGCCTCCCGAAGCACTGGAATTGCAGGCGTGAGCCACCACGTCCAGTGTGTAGTTTGAATCTTTAAACAAATGATCTCTTATTAATTTTGGGGGCACATTTGTATTGAGCACTTTCTGGATGCCAGATGCTGTTGTATACTGGGATACAAAGATGGCATACAACTGTGTCTTGCTCTCAGGCATCCCACAGTTACTGACAAACTCATAATCTTAAAGATATATTCTGGTCTATATTGCTTGTACTTCATGTTGATTCCATTTCCTATTAATCTGTTCATAGTAAAAGTGGAGAAAAGGGTATTGATCATTATCTACACATTTACCTTTGTGTATTTTAAGATAATCAAGACCTTGTCATTAGCCTTCTCTAATCAGGATAAACATGTCTATTCTTTAATTTAATTTCCAAATCATTAATCGTTTTGTCTATCTCTTCTGTGAATTTCTAGTTCCTTTTGGGTCCACTGGCTCTGTGAGAAGAGACAGTAATGTCTTCAGCTCTGCGGACCACCACTAGGGTGAAAGAGTATTATAGGACCACTTGAAAGTACAGAGTTGCAGGACTGTCATTATGCATTTGTTTTATGAGAAGATTATGAAGTTCCAGGATATTATAGCAAAAAGAACATTAGAGGACAACATTTGGCCCACCTGTGCCATTTTATTTTATTCTATTTATTTATTTAGAGACAGAGTCTCCCTCTGTTTGTTGCCCAGGCTGGAGTTCAGTGGTGCGATCTTGGCTCACTGCAGCCTCCGCCTTGAGGGTTCAAGTGATTCTCCTGCCTCAGCCTACCTAGTTGCTGGGACTACAGGCACACACCACCATGCCTAGCTAATTTTTGTATTTTTAGTAGAGACGGGTTTTAGCATATTGGCCAGGCTGGTCTCGAACTCCTGTCATCAAGTGATATGCCTGCCTTGGCCTCCCAAAGTGCTGGGATTACAGGTGTGAGCCACTGTGCCTGGCCCATTTTATTAATACAAATGAGAAATATGAGGCCTAGAAAAAAGCTAAAGGAATACCTTAAGCATGGTAAAGAAATAAGATATAATGAAATGTTCTATTTATCAAATTTCTGCTTGATATTCTTTTCTATCTATGGAAATGTAGTTATTTGCAAATTATGAGTACTTTGAGAAGAAGCAAAATGTGCTGTAAATTCTTGTGAAGAACTTTTGAAGAAGGATGATGCCTTATAGT
Organism: Rhinopithecus bieti; assembly: GCF_001698545.2. Classification (NCBI taxonomy): domain Eukaryota; kingdom Metazoa; phylum Chordata; class Mammalia; order Primates; family Cercopithecidae; genus Rhinopithecus; species Rhinopithecus bieti. The sequence continues at coordinate 4,802,096 of NW_016812542.1, forward strand.
TTTATTCCTCTTTCAAAAACGTCAAATTAATAGAAACATCGGGGTAATTATTCGTGTTCCAAGATAATTAATCTAAGGATTCTATTAAGAATTGGTTTTACATTTGGCTTATTCATCTCTATATCTATCTATTACTAAGCAACATGATAACATTGCAGGATCTTACTCTGTTACCCAGGTGAGAGTGCAGTGGTTCAATCATGGCTCACTACAGCCTTGACTTCTTGGGCTCACGCATTCCTCCTGCCTCATTTTTTAGTTTTTTGTAGTGATGTGGTCTCACTGTGTTGCCCAGGCAGGTCTTGAACTCCTGGGCTCAAGCAGTCCTTCTGCCTCAGCCTTCCAAAATGCTGAGATTACAGGCATGAGCCACCATGCCCGGCCAGCAAAATTTTTTAAAACAGAAAACAATTAGTACAAATACCGCCCTAACATATTAACTGTTTTTTTCTCTTTGTTCTTCCTCAGGCTATCTTAGCTTTTGCAAATATTTTAACATAGTTGAACTCATGGTATGTTAAAATTACTATGAGTACTGTGGCCAGGTTTAGTGGCTCATGCTTGTAATTCCAGCACCTTGGGATGCCAAGGCAAGAGGATCACTTGAGGCCAGAAGTTTGAGACCAGCCTGGGCATTTTTAGACATAGGGAAATCCTATGTCTAAAAAAAAAGCCAAGCGTGGTCGCCCGTAGTTGTGGCTACTCAGGAGGCTGAAGCAGGAAGATTGCTTGTGCCCCGGGGGGTTGAGCCAAGATTGCACCACTGAATTCCAGACTGGGCAACAGAGTGAGACAGTCTCTAAAAGAGAAAAAAAAAAAAAAAAAGTAATGTTTACTGAGTGCTGCTTTATACCAAGTGTTGCTATGCATTTTGCTTTTTAAAAATTATCTTTACATCAACAGCTCTACCAAATAGGTGGTTTATTCCATTTAATGATGAGGAAGAAGAATCAAAGAAGTTAATTTGTCCTAACCTAGGGATCACAGGTCATGCTGGTATTTAAACTCACATCTGTCTGACTCAGAAGCTTTTAGTCTTCTACCTAGGTTGTGCTGGTTTTCTGAAATCCTGGCTTACCTCTCCATTTAGACCTCTTTATTTTTTTTAAAAGCCTCTTAGCACCTGTAATGCCAGCACTTTGGGAGGCTGAGGTGGGCAGATTGCTTGATCTTAGGAGTTCAAGACTAGCCTGGGCAATATAGCAAAACCCCATCTCTACAAAAATACAAAAATTAGCTGGGCATGGTGGCATACCTCTGTAGTCTCAGCTACTCAGGAGGCTGAGGCAGGAGGATCACCTGAGCCTGGGAGTTTGGGGCTGCAATGAACTGTGATTGCACCACCGCACTCCAGCCTGGGTGACTGAGCAAGACCCTGTCCCCGCGCCCCCGCCTCCCCCAAAAGATCTCTTAGAAACGTAGTTTTTTAGAGGTAGGATTCTTTTAGCATTCCATTGCTACTGAGATTTTTATATTATCAGAATTCTGCACCTACTCAGTGTGAAGTAATAGCTAAAGCATTGCTTTCCTACCTCCTTCATGTCATGGTATACACAGAAAATGACATTTGTATAACACCCCGGTAAACTAGAGGATATTTGCAAATTTGATACAAAAATTCATTGTTGCTGGGTTTGGTGGCTCATGCCTGTAATCCCAGCACTTTGGGAGGCTGAGGTGGGCAGATCACTTGAGGTCAGGAGTCCGAGACCAGCCTGGCCAACATGGCGAAACTCTGTCTCTACTAAATATACAAAAATTAGCCAACCATGGTGACACATGCTTGTAATTCCAGCTACTTGGGAGGCTGAGACAGGAGAATTGCTTGAACTGGGAGGTGGAGGTTGCAGTGGGCCAAGAACACACCACTGCACTCCAGCCTGGGAGACAGTGAGACTCTGTCTCAAAAAAAAAAAAAAAAAATCAGTTGTATTTTCTTAATACAGTAATGATAAGAAAATGCATTAAAAATCAGACATTGACAGCACGCTGCCACGCCGACGCCGACCCCGCTCTGCACGTCAGCCAGCCCGCGCCCACCATGGCCACAGTTCAGCAGCTGGAAGGAAGATGGCGCCTGGTGGATAGCAAAGGCTTTGATGAATACATGAAGGAGCCAGGAGTGGGAATAGCTTTGTGAAAAATGGGCGCAATGGCCAAGCCAGACTGTATCATCACTTGTGATGGCAAAAACCTCACCATAAAAACTGAGAGCACTTTGAAAACAACACAGTTTTCTTGTACTCTGGGAGAGAAATTTGAAGAAACCACAGCTGATGGCAGAAAAACTCAGACTGTCTGCAACTTTACAGATGGTGCATTGGTTCAGCATCAGGAGTGGGATGGGAAGGAAAGCACAATAACAAGAAAATTGAAAGATGGGAAATTAGTGGTGGACTGGGTCATGAACAATGTCACCTGTACTCGGATCTATGAAAAAAAAAAAAGTAGAAATAAAATTCCATCATCACTTTGGACAGGAATTAACTAAAAGAATGACCAAGCTCAGTTCAATGAGCAAATCTCCATACTGTTTCTTCTTTTTTTTTTCATTACTGTGTTCAATTATCTTTATCACAAACATTTTACATGTAGCTATTTCAAAGTGTGTTGGATTAATTAGGATCAGCCCTTGGTTAATAAAGAAATGTGTTTGTGCTTAAAAAAAAATCAGACATTGAGCAATAGAATAAAAATATATGAATATTAAATAAATAAAGAACAACCAAGAAACTACAAAATTATGTTTTATTTAGGAACAACTAATAATACCATATGTATTAGTAATGATGATATTGATTATAATGCTATTAATGACAAACATACATACAGAAATTATGGGGCGATTAGAGCAAATTAAATAGAAAACGTCATTTACATATGCGTGCAAAACGTAGAACCTCACTGATGTTAAACAATGTAGACTAAAATAAAAATATAGGCTAAAATGATTCAACAGGAAGATCAAGAGAAGGGGCTATTTCATGGAGTCACTGTACTGTGCCATGTGCATAGTTTTATGCACCAAAACTATGGAACATAAGTGGTTCCACATAGTGAAGTCATGTTTATAGTTTTCTGTATCAAAATAATTAGGAAGTTTATGTAGAGAACCATATGAATCAAATATAACTTTACCCATCCTGAATTTTTAGTTGGTTGCAAAACATTTTTAATACAATACAAAATTTTATTCAGAAGATCTTTATATTCCACTACTTGTAAGACATTTTAGAACAATAAATGATTGGGAAGTTCTGATATAAAGCCTTTTAGCTCTAACATATTGATAGTATGCATTCAGTAAATATTGAGTATTGTTATGTTGAGTTAGTAAAGCAAAGTGGTTAAGATTATGAGCTTTGGAATCAGACATACTTGGTTTCTAATCCTGGTTTTGCTACTTACATAAGCTTTACGTAAGCTGTCTGTGCACAGTGCCTTATTCTTGGTAGGCATTTAGGTGATTTTCTTTCAGACTAAGATGAGGATAAAAATCTTTAGTGAGTCTTCCCATGACCTACCAGACACTGTATGATCTGATCCCCCATTAGCTCTCAGTACTTGTCTTTCCCTTGTTCGACCTATTCCAGTCACATTAGCATCCTCCTTGTTTCTCAGAAACTCCAGTTGCTAGGAATAGATGCTTAAGGGCCTCGCATCTGTTTTTCCTTCTGCCTGGAATGCTATTCCATCAGATACACACGTGGCTTGCAAATGTCACCTTTGCAGTGAAGCACTTCCAGGCCATCGTATCTAAAAATTTCAGATAAACTTTCCTCACTTTCTCATTTTTTAAAATTGAGGTAAATTTTACATATAGTAAAATACATAGAACTTAAATCTACAGTTTGATGGGTTTTGACAATGTATACAACCATGTAACCAATATGGTTTGGATATCTGTCCCCCCAAAATCTCATGTTGAGATGTAATCCCCAATGTTGGAGGTGGGGCCTGGTGGGAAGTGTGTGGGTCATAGGGGAGGGTCCCTCGTGGTTTGGTGCTGTTCTCAAGATAGTGAGTGCAGTCTCAGGAGATCCTTTTTTTTTTTTTTTTTGAGACAGAATTTTGCTCTTGTTGCCCAAGCTGGAGTGCAGTGATGTGATCTCAGCTCACTGCAATTTCCACCTCCTGGGTTCAAGCGATTCTCCTGCCTCAGCTTTCTGAGTAGCTAGGATTATAGGTGCGTGCTACCACATCTGGCTAATTTTTTGTATTTTTAGTAGAAACAGGGTTTCACCATGTTGGCCAGGCTGGTCTTGAACTCCTGACCTCAGGTGATCTGTCTGCCTTGGCCTCCCAAAGTGCTGGGATTACAGGTGTGAGCCACTGCGCCTGGCCGAGATCTGGTCATTTAAAAGTGTGTGGCACTGCCCCCTGCAACCTTGCTCCTGTTCTTGGCCTGTGATGTGCTTGCTCCACTTCGTGCTCCACCGTGAGTAAAAGCTCCCTGAGGCCTCCCCAGAAGCCAAGCAGATGTCAGCACCATGCCTTGTGCAGCCTGCAGAACTGTGAAACAATTAAATCTCTTTTCTTTATAAACTAGTCAGCCTCAAGTATTTCTTTATAGCAACACAAGAATAGCCTAATATAGTAACCATCACCCAAATCAAGAAATAGGACATTTTTGATTCCTTTGCAAGTTCTACTCACCACCCCTGCATCCTCCCCCAGGCCACCACTGTTATAATTTCTATCATTCTAGAATAGTTTTGGCTTTTTTTTTTTTTTTTAAGAATATTAACTATTCTTTATTTGATATTATATATAAGCCATATAAAATGCCTTTTAATAAGTTAAAAGAATCATTTTATTTTGAGATAAGGTCTCACTCTGTCACACAGGCTGAAGGCAATGGCAGGATCATGGCTCACTGCAACCTTGACCTCCTGGGCTCAAGCCATCCTTCCACCTCAGCCTCCTGAGTAGCTACAACTACAGGAATGCACCACCCTGCCTGGCTATTTTTAATTTTTATACAGACGAGGTCTCTCTATGTGGTCCAACTTGTGGCCTCAAGCAGTCCTCCCACTTCAGCCGCAACAAAGTACTGTGATTACAGGCATGAACCACCATGCCTAGCCAAGGAACCATTTTAGACACAGAGAATTCTAATTAAATTGGCATAGTTAAGACCAGAAATATAAAGTAGACATCACTACCTTATGTTCAGTCCTTGCCTTTAAGAGGCATGTGAACACAGAACACAGGTGGGTCTTGCTTGGTTCTGAGACAGTGAAGACATTTCCCCAGTATTTAAATATATTCATATAGCCAGTTATATAAATCTGAATATAAAGCCAATCTCCAATAGGTTTTAAGATGGCATTCACAATCTTTGTGAAAAGTTGAACACTATGAATTAAGTCCAATCATAGTTTTAGAAGGGGGAAACAGTGATACCATTTACTGAATCAGAATTACTATTAAAATAAAAAAAAAACTCAAATGTATTCATTTAACCACAAGCTAGTCTTGATTAAATCAGGACTGCTCAGCAAAAATAATGGGTTATTCATGATCTGAATTCTGGTGTATAAAGAGAGCAATTATTACTCATTATTAGCTTTTCTGAGATAAGCTATCAAGTCTGTCCTTTCTGCCTTCTTCTTAGTGCTGGCAATGGTCATTTTTGTTCCAGGGATGTGCTTCTTGGGATTCTACAAATACTCCATCAGTGTCTTCTCTCCTCAGGTGATGCCTCTGTTCTCATTGGCATCTGTGTGAGAGAATTCGGTGGCCTGACCTGTCTTCTGCATAAAGAGACCATGGAGATTTGTCTCACTCTTGTGCTTGCCTCACTTTACCATGGTGTGGCACTGGGCACACCTTTTGTTTTTTTTTTTTTTTTTTTTTTTAAGACAAACTCTGGCTCCATCATCCAGGCTGGAGTGCAGTGGCACGATCTTGGCTCACTACAGCCTCTGCCTCCTGGGCTCAAGCCATCCTCCCACCTCAGCCACTGGAGTAGCTGGGACTATAGGCACGTACCACCATGCCTGGCTAATTTTTGTATTTTTTATCAAGACAGGGTTTCGCCATGTTGCCCAGGCTGGTCATGAACTTCTGGGTCCAAGCAATCTGCCCACTTCAGCCTCCCAAAGTGCTGGGACTGCAGGCATAAACTACCATGCCTGGCCTTGGGCACACTTCTGAACGAAACGCTTCTTGCCTTTCTCAACATCACCCATATTTAATTCTGTCTCTCATCACTGGTGCTATGAACTTCCTGTTCAGAAGCCAGACATCCCACTCTTTCAGTTTTAGCTGTTTTAAAAGGAATATAGAATATGTACCTTTTAAAGTTTGGTTTCTTCAACTGAACATAATGTTTTTGAGATTTATTCATTTTTCATGTATCCATAGTTTGTTGTTTTTTGTGGCTGAGTAGTAATCCATTGTGCAAATATTCCAAAATTAGTTTATTCTTCTGATTATTGACATTTGAGTTATTTCCTTTTTTGCTATTATGAATAAAGATGATAAAGATGCTATGAATATTCTACAAATCTTTTTGTAGACATACTAGTTTTATTTCTCTTGGGTAAATACCTGAGAATGAAATTGCTGGGTTATAGAGTATATAAATTTTTTTTTTTTGAGATGGAGTCTCGCTCTGTCGCTAGGCTGGAGTGCAACGGCACCATCTCAGCTCACTGCAACCTCCGCCTCCTGGGTTCAAGTGATTCTTCTGCCTCAGCCTCCCTAGTAGCTGGGATTACAGGAGTCCGCCTCCACACCCAACTAATTTTTTGTATTTTTAGTAGAGGCGAGGTTTCACTATGTTGGCCAGGCTGGTCTCGAACTCCTGACCTCAGATGATCCACTTGCCTCAGCCTCCCAAAGTGCTGGGATTACAGGCGTGAGCCACCATGCCCGGCTGAGAATATAAAATTTTAGCTTTATTAGCAACTTGCAGCTTTCTGATGTGGTTGTACCATTTTATACTACCCCTAGCAATGAATTAGAATTCTATTTGCTCCACATCTTTGTTGATATTTGATATTGTCATTCTTTTTGAATACAAGTTCCATTTATTCCACATCTTTTTTTTTTTTTTTTTTTGAGATGGAGTCTCACTGTCTCACTCTGTCACTCAGGCTGGAGTACACTGGCTTGATCACAGCTCACTGCAGCCTCAATCTCCCAGGTTCTTACCTTTCTCTCACCTCAGCCTTCCAAATAGTTGGGACTACAGGTGTGCACCACCACACCCAGCTATTATTATTATTATTTTTTTTTTAGAGACAGGGTCCTGCTATGTTGCTCAGGCTGGTCTCAAACTACTGGGCTCAAGCAATCCTCCCACTTTAGCCTCCCAAAGTGCTGGGATTACAGGCATGAGCCACTGTGTCCAGCCCACATCTTTGTTGATATTTAATATTGTCAGTGCATTTTTTTCCTTTTCTTTTTAATATTAGCCATTGTTTGTATAGTGTTATTTCATTCTGGTTTTAACTTACACTTCCCCAATGACTAGTGATGTTCAGCACCTTTTCGCATATTTATTAGTTATTTGGAGTGTGTGTATGTGTGTGTGTGTCTGGTTTAAGTCTTTTGTACATTAAATTTGCTTTTTGCTTTTTGTTATTGATTTGCAGGCATTCTTGATGTTTTCTGGAATAAGTCCTTGGTCAGATAAATATATTATAGCTATTTTCCCCGGTCTATGCCTTGTTTGTTTACGTTCTTGTTTTGTTTTAATAAACTTTTTATTTTGAAGTGATTTAAGATTTACAAAATTTGCAAAGATAGTTTAGAGAGTATTCGTATACCCTTCACCCAGCTTTCCCGAATGTTAACATTTTACATAAACATGGTGTATTATTCAAAACAATATTTTGTTGTTGTTGTTATTGTTGATATTCTGAATGCCATTTCCTTCATTATAGTTTCTTTCTTTTTTTTCTTTTTTTTGAGACGGAGTATTGCTCTGTCGCCCTATGCACTCTGCTGGAGTGCAGTGGCGCAATCTCAGCTCACTGAAACCTCCACCTCCCAGGTGCAAGTGATTCTCCTGCCTCAGCCTCCCAAGTAGCTGGGATTACAGGCAGGTGCCACCACATCTGGCTAATTTTTGTATTTTTAGTAGAGACGGGGTTTCACCATGTTGGCCGGGCTGGTCTCGAATTCCTGACCTCAGGTGATCCACCCACCTTGGCCTCCCAAAGTGTTTGGATTACAGGCGTGAGCCACTGTGCCCGGTCCCTTCATTATATTTTCTTTTTTCTTTTTTTTTTTTTTTTT
>NW_016812542.1:4810564-4820801 GCF_001698545.2 Rhinopithecus bieti
TTCTTTAGTAGAGACGGGGTTTCACCGTATTAGCCAGGGTGGTCTCGATCTCCTGACCTTGTGATCCGCCCGTCTCGGCCTCCCAAAGTGCTAGGATTACAGGCTTGAGCCACCGCGCCCGGCCCCCTTCATTATATTTTCTAATCAGTTTTTCTTATATTAGAAAAGTAATTTTGGCTGGGCCCGGTGGCTCTTATTTGTAATCTCAGCACTTTGGGAGACTGAAGTGGGTGGACTGCTTGAATCCAGGAATTCAAGACCAGCTTGCGCAACATCTCTAGAAAAAATACAAAAATTAGCTGGGCGTGGTGGTGCGTGCGGATAGTTCCAGCTACTCAGGAGTCTGAGGAGGGAAGATGGCTTGAGCCTGGGAGGCAGAGGCTGCGGTGAGCTGAGATCAACACTGCACTCCAGCCTGGGCGACAGGGTGAGACCCTGTCTCAAAAAAAAAAAAAGCAATTTCACCTGGACAGGGTGGCTCACACCTGTAATCTCAGCACTTTGGGAGGCTGGGCAACATAGAGAAACCCTGTCTCTGCAAAACAAACAAGCAAACAAACAAAAGAATAGCTGGGCCTGGTGGCACATGCCTGTGGTCCCAGCTACTTGGGATGCTGAGGTAGGAGGACCACTTGGGCCTGGGAATTCAGGTCTGCAGTGAACTGTGATTGTGCTACTATACTTCAGCCTGGGCAACAGAGTGAGACTCTGTGTCAAAAAAAAAAAAAAAAAAGGAAAAGGAGTTTTAAAAAAGTAGTAGTATTTATTTGATTTTTTTACTGAACTATGTTATTAGTTTTCTCAAACTCAGGATTTTTCAGTTATATATTAGCATCTATTAATCATGATGATAATTTCTTTTCTTTTCTTTTTTTTGTAAGATGGAGTCTCGCTCTGTCACCCAGGCTGGAGTGTAGTGGCACTGTCTCGGCTCACTGCAACCTTTGCCTCCCTGGTTCAAGTGATTCTCATGCCTCAACCTCCTGAGTAGCTATGATTACAGGTGCACACCACCATGCCTGGCTGTTTTTTGTGTTTTTGGTAGAGATGGGGTTTCACCAGGCCAGGCTGGTCTCGAACTCCTGACCTCAAGTGATCCTCCCTCCTCAGCCTCCCAACGTGCTGGGATTACAGGTGTGAGCCACCGCACCTGGCCACTGATAATTTCTTTTTGTTTTTGCCCCAAAGGTTTAAATCTTTAACACTATAAGGTTTTAATTTTGATGATGTCTAATTTCTCTAATTTTCAGAGAAAATTTGAGAATTTTGTTGCTTATACTTTTAGTGTCATATCTAAGAAACTATTGCCTATTCCCAAGTCATAAAGATTTACAGGTATGTTTTCTCTTAGAGTTGTGTAGTTTTAGCTCTTACACTTGGGTCTTTGATACATTTTAAGTTAATTTTTATATATGGTGTGAACTAGGGGTCCAACTTTATTTTGCATGTGGATATCCAGTTGTCCCAGAACCACTGTTGAAAAGATCCCAATGTTTATGCCTGCCTTTTTTTATTTTCTGGTCTTCAGTTTTAACCAGAACATTTAGAACACTATTAATAATTGTGACAGAGGATGTCTTTTTTTTTTTCCTTTAATGAGAATGTCTCTAGCGTTTCTACTAGAAATATGGTGTTTAGTTTCCAATAGCTTCTTTGATTAAGAATTTTCTTATTTCTAGTTTATGAAGGTTTAAAAAAATCCCCTTTTATTGCAAAATTTAACATACAGAAAAGTGTACATAAAACACAAATGTATAACTTAATGAATTTTTATAAAGCAAAGGTTTGAGTTACTACCACTTTGGTCAAGAAATAAAATATTATTTCTAATGGTTTTAAGATCAAGAAGGTATATTAATTTTTTGATACCCTTGATTATAAAACCGTTAGTAACCCTGGGAAATTTAAAAGGATTATTGGGATGATGTCTCACATAGTATGCTTTAAAAGTGACAGTTATCGGCTATAGCTTTAACTGAGGCACTGAGGCTGCCATTATTTTACATTTTCTCCTGAGCTTTATAAATATATATCCAACTGGATTCTTATTATCTTTCCTTGGAGGCTCGCAGGTACCTCAGACTCAACATATTTTATATGAACTGCTTCTCCTCTATTTCCTGTCTCAGTAAAGGGCACCTCCCTCTACCCAGTCATTATGCTAGAAACCTAGGTAACATCTGTGATTCCTTGTTATTTGTTCAGTAATGTTTATCCAGCAGTTACTATGTGCTAGATACCTAAGACTGTGAATATAGTAGGGAATAAAAGAGACATGGACCTCTCATGCTGGTCCTCTCATGAGCTTGTAGTCACCAAATCCTATGGATCATACCTCCTATATATCTATCAAATCCATCTGCTTTCATTTGTCTCTCTCTTTTTTTTTTTTTTTTTTTTTAAGATGGAGTCTCGCTCTGTCACCCAGGCTGGAGTGCAGTGGTGCAATCTCAGCTCACTTGCAACCTCTGCCTCCCGGGTTCAAGCAATTCTCCTGCCTCAGCCTCCTGAGTAGCTGGGGCTACAGGTGCATGCCGCCATACCTGGCTAATTTTTTTGTATTTTTAGTAGAGACAGGATTTTACTGTGTTGCCAAGGCTGGTCTCAAACTCCTGAGCCCAGGCAATCTGCCCACCTCTACCTCCCAAAGTGCTAGGATTACAGGCATGAGCCACTGTGCCTGGCCTCATCCACTTTAGTCCAAGTAATTGTCTCTCACCTGGGTTATAGAAAGAGTCTGCTGAATAATTTCCATGCTTCTATTCTACTTTCTCCAACTATTTTCTTTCTTTTTTTTTTAAGACAGTCTCATTCTGTTGCCCAGGCTGAAGTGCGATGGTGCGATCTCGGCTCACTGCACCTCCACCTCCTAGCTTCAAGTAATTCTCCTGCCTCAGCCTCCCGAGTAGCTGGAATTACAGGCATGTGCCACCACACCCGGCTAATTTTTTTGTATTTTTAGTAGAGACAGGGTTTCACCATGTTGGTCAGGCTGGTTTCGAACTCCTGACCTCAAGTGATCTGCCTGCCTCAGCCTCCCAAAGTGCTAGGATTACATAGGTGTGAGCCACTGCACCCTGTGTCTCCAACTACTTTCTATGCTTCAGCCAGGAAGACCTGAATATTTCACACCTTTCTTAAAATCTTTCAGTGGTTGTCATTGCCCTGTTCTCCAATCTCACTTCTTGTCGTTCCCATTTTTTAATTCTACACTTCAACCACACTGATCGTTTTTCACTTTCTCAATTATATCATTTTCTCATCTCCAAGTTTTAATACATTTCCTTCTCCTACTTCCGCCATCCTTATTGTCTCTCTTTGGTTACCAATTTTACAGGTCTCAGGTTCAACATCAGTGCCTCTAAGGAGCCTCCCATGGCATAACCCATACTGTGTTTTCCCTTTATATCTTTTTGTTTTTTTGAGAGATAGGGTCTCACTATGTTGTGCAGTGGTATAATCATAGCTTACTGTAACTTCAAACTCCTGGGCTCAAGGGATCCTCCCAAGAAGATAGGACTACAGGTGTGTGCCACCGTGCTTGACTAATTCTTTAATCTTTATTTTGTAGAGACAAGGTCTCATGATATTGCCCAGGCTGGTCTCAAATGCCTGACCTCAAGCAGTCCTCCCACCTCAGACTCCCAAAATGCTGGCATGAGCCATGGCACCCAGCCCCAACTTTGTTTCTTATAGCTTACCTGTCATAACACTTGTCATATAGTCTTACAGTTTAATTTGTCATATATCCTTATGGTCAATACACTTTAGGCTCTGGGAAGGGAGGGACTGTGCCTAACTTATTCACTGTTATTTTAATTGCATCTACCGCAGTATCTGTTAAGTCTTAGGCATTGGGAATAAAGATTTGTTCAATGAATGAACTAAGCAGAGGAAAGGGGTGGTGGCAAGAAAAGAGCAGTGAGGTGTTCCAGTTGATAATTTAATAAGAATAATCAGAGTTGGAATAATCCAAGTTTGTGCTTCAAACCTTATAACTTCTTTTGCTTAAAAATATTTTATTTTTTTTTTTAAATATTGATTTTTTTTTTAGATTTTTTTTTTTTTTATTAGTTAAACTTTGGTTGGGTAGGGCTTAACAGGGAATTAGCAATTTGATATCATGTTCTTATGTCTTTTAAAGACCAAGAGAACTAGAAGGAGAGCATAAACCAGGATTTCAGATGCTAAAAATATTACAGAATTTAGATCCTTGACCTTCAGGGAGTGTATCAATGTGAGGAGTGCAACTGTTAGGAATAAGTACCTTTGATGTTGAAAGTTCTTGCAAAATTTAGACAATTTGCTGTGTCATAGGTATTGAATCAGCTGAAAGCAAACTGAAAGTATAAATTGAATGGATGTACAGAAATGTGAGTGGTAGTAAGAATAAAACTAAATTTTAAAAACGTAGTTTAGGGATTGGTATGTAAATACAATCTTATATGTAAAGATTGCATCCTTTTGTAAGTTGTATGTGGATTAAATAGTCTTAATCTTTTATTTGATGTAAAAATTACCCTGGAAGTTGTTATCTGTAATAAAGGAATATGGGAAGGATCATTAAAGTTTTTTCAATATAATATAAATATTAAATAATATAATAGGGTAGTGGACCAACCAGAGTTCATCAGAGACTATTTTTTTCAATCTTGTACCTTTTTATTCTTTTTGAATGCTGGGAGGTGAACATTTTACACCAAGCTTGTCCAACCCATGGCCCCTCAGGCCACATGCGGCCCAGGATGGCTTTGAATGTGACCTAACACAAATTCAAAAACTTTCTTAAAACATTATGAGATTTTTTTGGCTTTTTTATTTTGTTTGTGCTCATCAGCTATCATTAGTATTACTGTGTTTTGTGTGTGGCCCAGGACGATTCTTCCAATGTGGCCCAGGGAAGCCAAAAGATTGGATACCCCTGTTATACCATTTGGTGAGCTAAGACATGGTTACATGAAAACAGTAACAACTAACTGTTTAAGGCGGGATAATTATGGAATGAATACACTGGCTAATTAGATGTTCTGAGAAGATAGAGGTTACTTTCAATTGGGAAAGGCATGGTTCTGGCAGGCTGGGTATCTCGTAACTGCTTATAAAATAAACAGGTTGAATATTTTGAAGTAGAGTAGTAATGTGAGAAGGGTAGTATTTTAAGTGATTAATTTGATAAGACTGTGTTGGATGGATTGATTGGAGGAAGGAGGGATGAGTTAAGATGCACAGTAGCTTATTAGCCTCTAGGGCAGTAGTGAAAGGCATTTAAGAGAACAGTAAAGTAAGATGTGAATAGGCATTTAAGAAAAATAAAGGATGTTGAGACTTACTGGTTATGGGAAGCAGGAGAAAGAAAGGTCAAAGACAATTTTAAGATTTTGAGAATACTGATATTTAACAAATATTTATTTATTTATTTATTTTTGAGACGGAGTCTTGCTCTGTCACCCAGGCTGGAGTGCAGTGGCCAGATCTCAGCTCACTACAAGCTCCGCCTCCCGGGTTTACGCCATTCTCCTGCCTCAGCCTCCCGCGTAGCTGGGACTACAGGCGCCCGCCACCTCGCCCGGCTAGTTTTTTGTGTTTTTTAGTAGAGAGGGGTTTCACCGTGTTAGCCAGGATGGTCTCGATCTCCTGACCTCGTGATCCGCCCGTCTCGGCCTCCCAAAGTGCTGGGATTACAGGCTTGAGCCACCGCGCCCGGCCAACAAATATTTATTAAGCATCCATTCTGTGCTAGATGCAGAAGTAAGTTAAGTGCCAGGGGGAAAAAATGGTGAGGAGTGAGGAAGATGGTCCTTTTTCATGTAGCTTTCATTCTGCTTTATGATATGAATGCAAAGGAGGATGGCAAGAAAGGAAGCTGATGTGGAGGAAGAGTAGAGCTTAGTTTTAGACACTTATAATTTGTGGTAAGATTGTGAGATACCAAACTGCTAATGTGTGGTGAACTATTAGAATTTAGAAAAAAGTTTAGGGTCAAGGATAGATTTTGAAGTCAGAATCAGCTGGATTCCCAATCTATTAGTCATTACAACTCTCCTTTCATAAGGGCCCTCATCTTCCTTTAGTTTGGGTTCAGTATACTTTGCGTTTTCCCAGTCCTGCTCTCCTAAACTTCATGGTGGCGTGGTGGCTCACGCCTATAATCCCAGCACTTTGGGAGGCCGAGGCAGGTGAATCACTTGAGGCCAGGAGTTCCAGACCAGACTGGCCAACATGGTGAAACCTCATCTCTACTAGGAAAATAAAAAATTAGCCAGGTGTGGTGGTGCACGTCTGTAATCTCGGCTACTCACGAGAGGCTGAGGCATGAGAATTGCTTGAACCCAGGAGGCGGAAGTTGCAGTGAGCTGAGATTGTGCCACTGCACTCCAGCCTGGGCAACAGAGCAAGACTGTCTCACACACACACACACACACACACACACACACACACACAAAATTCTTTATTGACTTCATAACAACTATATTGATTTTTGTATTAAAGAAGCAGCACCATAGAGTGTTTAAGAGCACAGACTCTGGGGCCAGACCACCTGGATTTGAATTCTGGTTCTGCTACTTACTAGCTTGGGCAGATATTTAATCTCATTGTGCTTTAGTTTCTTCATAGGTAAAATGAAGATAGAGTTTCAAACTCATACAATTGTTATGAGAAGTAATTGCATTAATGTATAAAAAGTGCTCAGAACACTACCTCACACAAAGTAAGTGCTCACATGTGTTTTTGTTAAATAAAATACTCTTATCCTGGTCTTTATTACCTCCTGCCAATGTTTTAATCATCCCAAGTGGCTCTGTTTCTCATTTTCATGCTTCCAATCGCATCTTTACTTTCTTTCCTATTAACCGCTATTTCTCAAAAAAAAAAAAAAAAAAAAAAACTTTCAGCACTTTCCTCTCCTCTCCACCCCCAGACTATCTTTGTTATCATTCCTCCTTCTTTTACAGGCTAATACCATCCTTTCTGCCTCTTCTAGGATGATAGTAGATCAATTATCTCTTCATTTGTGCCTTCACTCTCTCCTGTCTTCTTCTTTTCCTTAAAATGCCTCAAGTTGTCATCATTCTTTTTTTTGGTTCTTATTCTTAAAATAAAATGGCCACCAAAAGAACTTTCTTTCAGTCTTACCTCTTTTGTAAACCACTGACCCATCTCTTTCCTTTCTCTTCAAATTCTCCTTAAGGAGTAGTGTAAACCCGCTATGCTACTTTGCTCCGTTATACTGAAACTGCTTCCTCAAAGGTCATCGCAGACTTCCTAAATGCCACGCCTTATCATCCTTCTAATTCTTTTGTTGTTGTTGTTTTGGGACAGAGTCTTGCTCTGTCACCCAGGCTGGAGTGGAATGGTGCGTTCTCAGCTTACTGCAACCTCTGCCTCTCGAGTTCAAGCGATTCTCCTGCCTTAGCCTCCTGAGTAGCTGGGATTACAGGCATGTGCCACCACACCCAGCTAATTTTGTATTTTAATAGAGATGGGGTTTCACCATGTTGGCCAGGCTGGTCTCCAACTCCTGACCTTGTGATCTGCCCACCTCAGCCTCCCAAAGTGCTGGGATTACAGGCGTGAGCCACTGCGCCCAGCCGTTTTTCTAATTCTTATCCTTTTGGAGCATTTTGTAACATTTTGTCTACTTTATCTCCATATGAATTAAAACTCTTACTCTTTGGCTTCCAAAACAATGCTTTTTTCCCCCTCAGATCCTCCTCTTACCTCCTGAGTCACTCTTCTGCTTATGATTCCTCTTCCATTGCCCACTCTTTACCCAGATGTCCACCCCCAACTCACTTTCTCTATATTCTTTCTTTCTTTGTACCCTTACCCACTCCCATGGCCTCATCCCTCACTATGTACTAATGATGTCGAGATCTGTCTGACCCTGACCTGTTTAGACTTGACTTTTTTCCTGGACTCCAGATTTGCATTTCCAACTGCCCATTAGACATCCTGATATAGATGTCTTACAGGTTTCTCTTGGTCTCAGTATTTCCAGAGCAAAATTGTTCTCATCCTATCACAAAATCTGTTGCTCCTCCTCATGTTTTCTCTTTTGGAGAGAAGTGTCATCAGCCACTCAGTCATTTAAGTCATTGAATCCCAATTGACTGCATGAGAATCACCTGGGGGGCACATGTTAAAAATAGAGATTGCTGAATTGTATCCTCCAAAAAGCCTGATTTGTTAGGTCTATGATAGGACCCAGGGATCTTTTATTCTGATGCTTATCCAAGTTTGGAAATCACTGATGAAAACTGATTTGCTCCCTCCATCCGTATCTCCACCGTCTACTGAGTTACCAAGACTTGTCAGTTCTATCTGTGTAATGTCTCATAATTCTGTCTTTTGTCTCCATTTACACTGCTAGTATTCTAGTTGAGACTGTCATCCTTATGGGAACTTGTAGGTACATAGTAAGTATTTTTAAAATTCTTGTTGAATAAATGAATGCATCATTGCCATAGTCTGCCATACGTCTATTTTTTCCCCTAATTTCACACCTTTACAGTCTATTTCTAATAGTACCTTGCTATTTTTAAAATACCAATCCAATGGTATAACTTTTCTTTAAAAAACAATCCATCAATGGCTTTCAAGCTTGGTTATACATCAGAATACTCATTAAATACAGATTCTGTCTGTTTAAGAATGAGGACCATTAAAAAAAAATACAGATGCCTGAGCCCCAACTCTGGCAATTTCAATTTAGTAGATCTGGAGTAGAGCACAGGAATCTGTATTTTTACCAGGTATCCCAGAGATTCTGATGCAATTTTGCATTTTGAAGCCATTCACATGCAGAGTAAAAAAGCATCTAAAGTGCTTTCAACCTGTCTTACCAGTTTTTTTCCCTACCACTCCTCAACCTCACTCACATACCTTCTCATTTATTAATTGCCGTCTCCTGAGCACTCCATGAACTTTTTGTTCATGCTGTTCTCTTTGCTTAACTGCTCCTGCTCCCCTTCTGTGCCTGGTAAAACCCTCCTAATCACTTCAAGGCTTGGCTCAGGTGTCATCTCCTCCGTGAAGTTTTACCTTGTTAGAATTTATTCATCCTTCCTTCTTGTTCTCATGATACGTTGTTGCTAATTTAGCAAACCACAGGTGATATTATCTTACACAAATTTATATTTGATTTTTCTCATGCTAGAGTGTGAGTCCTTGATGACAGGAAGCATGATTGTCTCAAACATCTTTTTCTCCTTGGTGCCCAGCACACTACTTGAATGAATGAATCAATGTTAAAAATTATGAAAGATGAGCGCTCTCATGGTTGAGACAAGTGGAAGACTGAGGTCTGTCCCTTGGGGAAATTACATATTTTGGGATAGGAAGAGGAAAAATAAGGAGTGATCAGAGGGAGAAGCTGAAGAACTAGTTGGTCTGTCATGGAAGCTTAAGGAAGGAGAGAGAATTTGTTCACTTGTTCATCCGATCATCCATCCATTTACTTAAAAATGTATATATTTATTGAGTATTTACTATATGTCAGGCACTGTTCTAGGAAAGAAGACTTGAATGTGTATTTGTGTCTAAAATAGAAAAACAAAAAATAAAAATTAAAATTAAAAAATCTTAACCTACCACAAAAAACTTGGTTTTATCTCTGATGAGGTTTAGAATTGAGGCTTCTTCCTGCCTTGTCCTAGTTGGTTATCTTAATCTCTTAAAGGAGAGAAGGCCAATACACAGTATCACTATACCCTGAATAGCTAACCATTACAGGGGACCAAGTCTTTTTTTTTTTTTATCATTCCCTAAGGATATAGATTCCGGTTAGTTACAGGTTTGATAAAGTTGGACTCCAGTTTTCTAAACTGAATTATCAAAAAGATCTTGGGGATTAGGGCCACCTCAACTATTTGTTAAGATTCATGAAGGCAAAGGGTTAAAATCTGCTAGGACTCTTTAATCTGAGACATCATAATTTTTTTTTTTTTTTCCTGAGGACATACTTGGGGAAACAAATCATTGGAGAAAAGTTTAGCTGGTTTGAGAGAAAAACTTTATCTAGTTTCTCTGAATACAACTGAGAAGGGGAATCATCTCATTACCTTCCTGTGGGGTCGAACTCATAAGAACAGATTGAAGAAATACCTTTCCCCAAATCTAGTAGTCATGTACTTGGAGAACCCTGACTAAACCTAAACCATGGTTGGAAATCTTGTTTGGTTGTTAACTCTTCCCTTCTCTTCTTTTCTTTCTTTCCTTCCTTCCTTCCTTCCTTCCC
>NW_016812542.1:4820850-4825743 GCF_001698545.2 Rhinopithecus bieti
TTGACAGAGTCTCACTCTGTCCTCCAAGCTGGAGTACAGTGGCGTGATCTCGGCTCACTGCAACCTCTGCCTCCCAGTTTCAAGCGATTCTCCTGCTTCAGTGTCCCGAGTAGCTGGGACTACAGGCGTGCGCCACCATGTCCAGCTAATTTTTGTATTTTTAGTAGAGACTAGGTTTCACCGTATTGGCCAGGCTGATCTCGAACTCCTGACCTCAAGTGATCCGCCCACCTTGGCCTCACAAAGTACTAGGATTACAGGAGTGAGCCACCACGCCTGGCCTGGCTGTTACATTTTCTTGATGACTTGTTGTTGCACAAATGTGGGGAGTCCCATGTTACCCTTATTAATTCTGGTTTAATGAGTTTGTGGTAATGCTTCTAGAAAATTCTACTTTTGCATCTGTTCAATCCCATAGTAAGGCAGTTTTATCAGATTGCATTTGGATCATGGCTCCCAGCCATGATTTATTACCTGGATTGTGGCTTCCTCAGACCTTAGATGTTACCACTAAAATTAAAATGTTACATTTTAACATTCGGGGAAAATTTAGTCCAGGACTCCCAGTTTGCATCCAAATGCATGAATTGAATTATTATAAATTATTTTCAACTACCAAATCAGAATTCATATTTTTGAGACATATAGAACCTTTGAGCTTCACAGGCTGTTTTTCAGCAAGTTGTTCTGTGGCAGGCAGAAGACTTAGGAGGTGAAGGAATTTCATTATTTACCTAGAGTTTCCAGCCCAGGGCTGCTATTGCCCTAGTGGAGAGATTTATAAAATGGTTTTGATATGACCTGTGAGTAAAGAAGAAAATGTGTTTGAAACAATTTCTGTGAACACGATTTGAACTTTGGGTTATTGTATTTGTTTCTTATCCATTTTAGAGTGAATGTTCACACTGTATACCCACCCCTTCCCCTGAGAATAGAGCCCCGAAGCTTTATATTCTCAACACACCCTGCCCCCCCCGGCCCCGATTCCTTGGCTCTGTCTTCTCAGTGTCAATAGATACCTTCTCTCTTCTTTGCTGTTGCCTGCTTTGGTTACTGATTCCAGAGCTTTTCCTGACTTTTCTGGTAAATTATTACTCTGAACTTGAGTGTATCCCTTTGAAGATCTCCTGTACTTTTACCAAACAAATGATTGTGCATATGCCTTTTGAATTCTTCATATTTGAGTCATGCTCTAACACTTGAAGTATTAAAATCTCAAGTATCTGTGGTGTAGTCTTTGAAAGTCACTGTCTTTTGATCAAGTGTTCATGGGGCTGTTAGGGTAATTAATTGGATTGCACTGATAGCACTAGAATTTATAAAGCAGTTACTTCCTTTGCTAATGACTACCCATGTTCTCTTTCTTATTCATAGATGCTCTCTCTTATTGATGGGTACATAAATTGTATCTGAACAGCATTCCAGGATTTTTATACATATGCATTTCTCATATAAATGTATCTCTATTCCCTTGCGCACACACATTCCATACACACATATGTGTGTACTTACATACATACTGTTCAGGTTATTAAAATCCCCCCGAAGGACCTCAAGGTTATTTGGAATTATTCAATGTAAGAACAATAACTCTATTTCTTCTCTGAATTTCAGTGGGGGCAAAAGTCCCTAGTGATCATCTATCTTAACCTTAGAGAAAAGGGAAGAAAAAGAGAAGGAAAAAAAGAACCTTTTGGTTTGACCTAATCTGGATATCTGAGTATTGTTCCTTTGTATTAGTGAGTGTGGGAGTGGTTTTGATGAGCTTTGGGGTGTGTGTGTGTGTGTGTGTGTGTGTGTGTATCATTCCTCAACTGCCTCCTGCAGCCTGGGCCAAGACTACTCATGGAGCAGTCCTTTCTAGACAGGTAGCTGCTCATCCTGGCTTTCAGTTATGACATAGGAAAATTTCTATCAGTGTTTTTCCTAAGCTAATAGGGAACCACATCTAGCTACTGGCATATTCAACTCTAAGAGCTTTTAGACCAGTTTGAAGACTGTCCAAGAAGAAAAGTCAGTATTGCATTTTCCATGGCTTCTGGGAATGGCCTAAGGGAAGGATATCTACAAATAATTCTGAATCCTTCCTTTATGGTATCTGTTAATATGTAGCATGTTAACATTATAATTTTACCTTTGTCCTTTCTCCTGACCTTCTCATGGACTAGTGAGTACCATAAAGTCCAGAATTATTAAGACATCGATAAGTTAGTAAGAGAAACAAAGGGCTGGAAGGATCTGTAAACCAACAATTGTAGAATCAAAAATGTTTGAATAGGCCTGGTGTGGTGGTTCATGCCTGTAATCCCAGCACTTTGGGAGGCTGAGGCGGTTGGATCACGAGGTCAGAAGTTCAAGACCAGCCTGGCCAAGATGGTGAAACCCCATCTCTACTAAAAATACAAAAAATTAGCTGGGCGTGGTGGCGGGCTCCTGTAATCCCAGCTACTTGGGAGGCTGAGGCAGATAATTGCTTGAACCTGGGAGGCGGAGTTTGGAGTGAGCCAAGATAGTGCCACTGCATTCCAGCCTGGATGACAGAGTGAGACTCCCTCTCAAAAAACAAAAACAAAAACAAAACAAAACAAAAAACAGTTTGGATAAAGGACTTAGGAGTCTTCAAGCAGACCTCAGAAAGATATAGGCAAATTATTTTAAAGTATCTCATGTTGGATCCCAGGATTTACTATTTTTAAATTTTGAAATAATTGTGTATTTATAGGAAATTACTATATAGAGACGTTCGGTGTGTCCTTCACCCAGTTTCTTCCACAGGGACATCTTAAATAACTCTAGTATGATATCAAAATCAGGGACTGGGCGTGGTGGCTCACGCCTGTAATCCCAGCCCTTTGGGAGGCTGCAACAGGCAGATCACTTAAGGTTAGAAGTTCAAGACCAGCGTGGCCAATGTAGTGAAATGCCGTCTCTACAAAAAATACAAAAATTATCCAGGCATCGTGGCAGGTGCCTGTAATCCCTGCTACTTGGGAGGCTGAGGCAGGAGAATCTCTTGAACCTGGGAGGCAAAGGTTGTGTTGAGCTGAGATGGTACCATTGCACTCCAGCCTCGACGACAGAGCGAACCTCTGTCTCAAAAAAAAAAAAAAAAAAAAGTCAGAATCAGGAAATGGATGTTGAGACAATCCATCCACCTTATTCAGATATCACCAGTTTTACATGCATTTATTTGTGTGTGTGTGTGTGTGTGTGTATAGCTATATACAGTTCAACCACATGTGCAGATTTATATAGGCACCAACACAAGATACAGCAGGAAATTTTTAAGATTTTCAAAGTTGTTTTAAATTCATTCTGTTAATTTAGATTATGTAACTTTTTTTTTTTTTAAGAAACACATTTCCAACTTGGAAAGTTTGGAAAACAAAGCATGTTATGTTGGAGGAAATTAATTTCTTTGAGAGCTTTAAAAAAATTGACTGTGGCTGGGCACGGTGGCTCACGTCTTGTAATCCCAGCACTTTGGGAGGCTGATGGGGGTGGATCATTTGAA
Source organism: Rhinopithecus bieti (assembly GCF_001698545.2). Lineage (NCBI taxonomy): Eukaryota > Metazoa > Chordata > Mammalia > Primates > Cercopithecidae > Rhinopithecus > Rhinopithecus bieti. The sequence continues at coordinate 4,824,365 of NW_016812542.1, forward strand.
GCCAGGAGTTCAAGACCAGCCTGGGCAACATGGCAAAACCCTGTCTGTACTAAAAATAAAAAATTTAGCTGGGTGTGGTGGTGTGCACCTATAATCCTAGCTGCTCGAGAGGCTGAGGCAGGAGAATATCTTGAACCCTGGAGCCAGAGGTTACAGTGAGCCAAGATTGTGGCACTGCACTCCAGCCTGGGGACACAGTAAGACTCTGTCTCAAAAAAAAAGTTGACTGTGAGATGTGTATCCAAAATCCAAGAGTACTTTATAACATTATTATTTAATAGTGATATCAGTGAAGTTTAAATCTTGTTGATCCATCAAATTATTTAGACTGGCTTCATTATATAGAGATAGTTATAGAACAAAAACAAATTGTCATTATATTCTCTTCATCCAGGACAAGTAACTAAAAAATTTCAAGTCAATTAAAAAAAAGTTTCCAATTCATATTTTAAGAACTGCATAGTCTAACAGACTGCCTTAGAGTTTGGATTTTTGATGTGAGGAAGCCCTAATGCTTTTTACAGTCCCATCTTATTAAACTAAGAAGTCTTATGAGATATTGTTTAACTGTGCCCCGTTGACCAACTTCATATAAAATTTATGAAAATCAGCTTAAGAGATAGATCGGCCAGGCACGGTGGCTCACGCCTGCAATCTCAGCACTTTGGGAGGCCGAGGCGGGCGGATCACGAGGTCAGGAGATTGAGACTATCCTGGCTAACACGGTGAAACCCCGTCTCTACTAAAAATACAAAAAAATTAGCCGGGCATCGTGGTGGCGGGCACCTGTAGTCCCAGCTATTCGGGAGGCTGAGACAGGAGAATGGTGTGAACTCAGGAAGCAGAGCTTGCAGTGAGCAGTTTGCGCCACTGCACTCCAGCCTGGGAGACAGCGGGACTACCTCTCAAAAAAAAAAAAAGACCATTAGCAATACAGTTGAATATATCTTCATATTTTTTACTTCATAGGAATGTATCCCTAAATATTTTATAATATTGTCTTACATTTTTGTGATCTGTAAATGGCATCATATTCTATTTATCCTTTTGCTATATGCTTTTTAAAATTTCCCATATGGCCAGGTGCGGTGGCTCATGCTTGTAATCCCAGCACTTTGGGAGGCTGAGGCGGGGAGATCACTTGAGATCAGGAGTTAAAGACCAGCCTGGCCAACATGGCTAAACTCTGTCTCTATTAAAAATACAAAAATTAACTGGGTGTGGTGGCACATTCCTGTAATCACAGCTATTTGGGAGGCTAAGGCACGAGAATTGCTTGAACTTGGGAGGTGGAAGTTGCAGTGAGCCGAGATGCCACTGCTGCCCTCCAGCCTGGGCAACAGAACAAGACTCTGTCTCAAAAAAAAAAAAAGTCAATT
>NW_016812542.1:4827720-4831385 GCF_001698545.2 Rhinopithecus bieti
TTTGAGACAGAGTCTCGCTCTGTTGCCCAGGCTAGAGTGCAGTGGTGCAATCTTGGCTCACTGCAAGCTCCGCCTCCTGGGTTTATACCATTCTCCTGCCTCAGCCTCCCAAGTAGCTGGGACTACAGGTACCCGCCACCACGCCTGGCTAATTTTTTGCATTTTCAGTAGAGATGGGGTTTCACCGTGTTAGCCAGGATGGTCTTGATCTCCTGACCTCATGATCCGCCCACCTTGGCCTCCCAAAGCGCTGGGATTACAGGCGTGAGCCACTGCGCCCAGCTGCTCAAGAGCTATTTTTCTATAGTAAAAAATACATGTGTAACTTCAGAATGTAAATGTAAATTTGAATACTTATGATGGGTGTCTGTGTATTTAATATGTTCTGTTGACTTTCTTTGACATTTGGCAAATTTAAGGCACTAAATAATAGTGAATGAGCTGAAGTACTATGGTATTTAACACTTTGACAGAGTTTTTTTTTTGGGGGGTGGGTAGTATATTTATCCTACTGCTGTTTGATTTTTATAATATGCTAGTCTTCATGAAGGCCATTTTCATAAGAATATATTTAGGTATATTTTCGCCTAAGGACTTTGCCAAACTGCAGTTAAAAGAATGGAATTACACAACTTTTCATGGTATCCTATTATTTTACAGAAAGGAATGGAGAAGTGAAATAAGAGTAAGTTAGGGGATAAGAACATTTTAGAAGAGCTTTTGTTCATTGCTAGTCCTAACTTAGTCTAGTGACTAAGAAGATGTAACTATTGATGTTCATATTTGCATGCAGTTATTGATTTTGTGTCAGAAAGTCTTCTGGTACTTGCTGTGGTCTTTCCAGTGCTGTTAAGCTGGAAGAATGACTTTGCTCTTGGCCTTTACCATAGCCTTTGAAAACAAAGTACTACGTTATTTTAAGCCTTTGAGTTTTTGCCATTCAGCCTTAAATTGGTGTACTCTGTCAACCATGTCAGTGTGCCATATCAACAAGACTAACTGTGCTCCAGAAAATGAACTGGGTTAGTACAAGTTATGTAGAAGCTTTCACTGAGTTCTAAAATTTTACAGAGCAAGAAAGGTGAAACTTAGTCTCCAAAAGATACGGGGATCATCTCTGCTTAGTCTTAATTAAGTGAAGACTTTGGCACCCTAAAAGCCTAAGGAGTGAGGTCTCTGTTGGTATACTGCTATTTCAGGTTCATTTGAATTAATCTCTGAGGTTGTTAACTAGATAGCTGTAACTCCAAATAGACAACTTAAACCTGCCAGCTAGCTCTTTGACCACTCCTCAAACTTGGCTTCATTTTAATGTTTCAGTGGTACAAGGTTTTTTTTTTTGCTGATTCCCTTAAGGTAGAAAAGGATTATTTAATAATTTATTAAAAGGTCAATAATTACACTATTCAAAAACAAACTCCAAATTTGATCCCTTTCTGGCTATCCCTTCAGATTTGACTGTTGTGATCTTATAGGTCACATTCTACTGGGTAGAAGGCAGTTTTCTATAATAGATGCACTAGAAGTTTAATCTAGTGTTATAGGGTAATTCTGAATAGCAGATTTGGGAAAGATAGGAGTGTTGTCACTTTACCTTTAAAGCAAGTCTTTAATTTGCCATGTGTCACACAGTAAGAATATATGCAAATTAGTTGTGGGATTAACACATAGTTATGGGATAAACTAGCCATTGTTTAAAAGCAGAATAATTCTAAGGTAAATGAAATTTCAGAAAAAAATTTATATAAATTTAATTTGAGTCAATACAAAATAGTTTTTGAAACCATCATTTGGAATATAATAGGTATACATGTAAGAATGTAATGGGAAAGAAGATCCTGTTCATAGAAGCAGAAAAAAAAACAAAAAACAAAATCATTAGCAATAAACCCAGGAAGAAATATGTAAGACTTTTTTTTTTTTTTTGAACTGGAGTCTCACTCTGTTACCCAGGCTGAAGGGCAGTGGCGCAATCTCAGCTCACTGCAAGCCTCCTGGGTTCAAGTGATTCTCCTGCCTCAGCTTCCCGACTAGTTGATACTACCGGCACACGCCACCACTAATTTTTGTATTTTAGTAGAGACGAGGCTAATTTTCATATTTTTAGTAGAGGTGAGGTTTCACCATGTTGGCCAGGCTGGTCTCAAACTCCTGACGTCAAGTAATCCACCCACCTTAGCCTCCCAAAGTGCTGGGATTACAGGTGTGAGCCACCACACCCAGCCTATAAAACTTGCAGGAAGAAAATATAATACTTTATTATAAAGAACATGAAAGAAGGCCTAAATAAATGGAGCTACTGATAGAAATAGTATTGTATCATCTCTCTTTCTTAATATTGATCTAGTAGTACTACAATAGTAACTACCTCATAGAATTGTCAGGATTAATTAATATATGAAAGATCTTAAAACAGTTTCTGACACTTAGTAGGCTCCATAGTGTTTGCTATTATTGTTTTTATTATAAAATCCATGTAACTCTAGTCAAAATTTCTGTGGAAAAATTTGGCAAGCTCATCCTGAATTTCATGTGAAAGAATTCATCTGCAGAAATAGTCAAGAAAATCCCTCAAAGTTCAGTGAGGTAGGTCTTGACCTACCAGATGTCAAAATATAGTTAAGTAATTAAAATGCTATAGTATTGATAGAGGGATAGATAAATAGATAAACGAAAGAAATAGAAACTCCAGAAACAGATTCAATTACAGATGGGAATTTAATTTTGATAATGGTGACATTTCAAATTAATGAGGTAAAAAATTGTGTTAGGAAAGTTGGCTCTCTACTTGGGGAAAAAAATTATACCCCCTAACTCTCACCATCTGCAAAAGTAGTTCCAAGGAATCAAATAGTTAATATAATTTTTAGAAGAAATATAGGTGAATAATTTTATAACTAGTAAGCAAGGAAGAGGTGGGAGGGAGAAGGCTTCCTGAGTAAAATGAAACTCAGAACTTTTCTATGACAAAAAACATCCTAAAAAAAAGTTGAAAGACAAATGACAGACTAGGAAAAAGATTTTGTGATCAAGGATTAATATCCAGATTAATGAGCTCTTTATATAAACAATTTAAAAAATTTAACCCGCCGGGTACGGTGGCTCACACCTATAATCCCAGCACCTTGGGAGGCCAAGGCGGGCGAATCACAAGGTCAGGAGATCGAGACCATCCCGGCTAACACGGTGAAACCCCATCTCTACTAAAAATACAAAAAATTAGCCGGGTGTGGTGGCGGATGCCTATAGTCCCAGCTACCTGGGAGACTGAGGCAGAAGAATGGCGTGAACCCAGGAGGCTAAGCTTGCAGTGAGTGGAGATCGCGCCACTGCACTCCAGCCTGGGTGACAGAACGAGACTCCGTCTCATAAAAAAATAAAAAATAAAAAATAAAAATTAACCATTTGAAAAAAAAATGAAGAAAGGCTATGAATGGGAAGTAGTTTATGTAGTTAATAAACATATGAGATAATATCTACATGGAAGGCCAGGCGAGGTGGCTAACGTCTGTAATCCCAGCACTTTGGGAGGCTGAGGTGGGAAATCACTAGGGCAGGAGTTGGAGACCAGCCTAGCCAACATAGTGAAATCCCGTCTCTACTAAAAATACAAAAATTAGCTGGGACTGAGTAGTCCCAGCTACTCAGGAGGCTGAGGCAGAATT
>NW_016812542.1:4832001-4869448 GCF_001698545.2 Rhinopithecus bieti
ATCTCCTGACCTCGTGATCCGCCCGTCTCGGCCTCCCAAAGTGCTGGGATTACAGGCTTGAGCCACCGCGCCCGGCCAATGAGGCAGAATTTCTTGAACCCAGGAGGTGGAGGTTACAGTGAGCCCAGATCGCTCCACTGCACTCCAGCCTGGGCAACAGAGCAGGACTCTGTCTCAAAAAAAAAAAAAAAAAAAAAAAAAAAATCCACATGGAATTGCCAGGGACCCAGAATAGCCAAGACAATCCTGAAAAGAAGAACAATGTAGGAGTACTCACACTTCCTGATTTTAAAACTTACTACAAAACAATGGTAACCAAGACAGTGTGGTATCGGCAGATAGGTAGACATGTACATCAATGGAATAGAATTGAGATTCTAGAAATAAACTCATGCAACTATGATCAACTGATACAGGACAAAGGTACCAAGACCATTCACTGGGGAAATATAAAAATTAACTCAAAATAGATCAAAGACCTAAATGTAAAAGCTAAAGCTATAAATCTCTTAGATGAAAACATAGCGATAATGTTTTCCATGACCTCGCATTGATTAATTGATGGAATTTTACTGATGAGCTATCATATTGGATCCATGACCTCAGATTTAGCAAAAGATTCTTAGGTATGTCACCATAGCATGAACAACAAAAGAAAAAAATAATTTGAATTTATAAAAATTAAAAGCTTTATTTATTTATTTTTAAGAGGCAAGGTCTCACTCTGTTGCCTAGGCTGGAGTGCAGTGGTGCGATCATGGCCCACTGCAACCTGAAACTCCTGGGCTCTAGTGATCTTCTAACCATAACCTCCCAAGTAACAAGGACTGCAGGTGTGTGACATCACACCCAGCCTTTTTTTTTTTTTTCTTTGGAGATGGGTTTTGCTTTGGAGCTCAGGCTGGTCTCAACGTCTTGGCCTCAACTGATCCTCCCACTTCAGCCTCCCAAAGTTTTGGGATTACAGGCATGAGCCACCACCACTCCTGGCCTAAAAGCTTTAAAATACTTGAAAGGACACTATCGAGAAAGCAGGTAGATCACTTGAGTCCTGGAGTTCAAGACGAGCTTGGGGCAATATATAGCAGGACATCGTCTCTACAAACAATTTGAAAAATTAGCCAGGCATAGAGGCACACACCTGTAGTCCCAGTTGCTTGAGAGGTTCAGGTGGGAGGATCATTTGGACCTGGAAGCATCACTTGCAGTGAGTTGAGATCGTACCACTGCACTCCAGCCTGGGTGACAGAGTGAGACCTTGTCTCAAAAAAAAAAAAAAGAAAGTGATAAGACAACCCACAGAGTGAGGATATTTGCAAATTATATATCTTGTAAGTGACTTGTATCTAGAATATATAAAGAACTTTAATAATAAATAAACTTTATAATAATAATAATAAGACAAAATATCCCAAAATGGACAAATAATCTAAATAGACATGCCTCCAAGGAAGATACACAAATGACCAATAAGCACCTGAAAAGATATTCAACATCAATTGTCATCAGCGAAATGCAATGAAAACCATAATGATATACCACTTTGTAACTACTAGGATGACTAGAATCAAAAAGTCAAATAATGACAAGTATTGGTGAAGGTGTGGTGAAATTGGAGCTCTCATATACTGCTGGTAAAAATGTAAGATGGGGCAGCCACTGAAAAACAGTCTGGCAGTTCCTCAGACAATTAAGCATAGAGTTACCATATGATCCAGCAACTCTACTCCTCGGTACACCCAAGATAAATGAAAACATATGTCCATACCAGCAATTGTACTCCTAGGTGTACTGAAGATAAATGAAAACACATATCCATACAAAAACTTACACAAAAATGTTATGGCAGCATTATTCATAATAACCAAAGATGGGCACAACCCAAATGTTCATCAACTTATGGATAATCAAAATGTATATCCATACGATGGAATATTATTTAGCCATAAAAAGGAATGAAATACTGATTCATGCTACAGTTTGGATGAACCTTGAAAACATATGCTAAGAGAAGTCAGTCACAAAAGTCTACATATTATATGATTCTATTTATGTGAAAGTCCAGAATAGGGAAATCTCTGGAGTGGGAAAGTAGATTGGTGGTTGCTTAGGGATAGGAGAAGGGAGGGTAAGAGGGTAAGGAGCAACAGCTAGAGGATACAGGACTTCTTTTTTTTCTTTCTTTTTTTTTTTTTTTTTGAGACAGGGTCTCACTCTGTCCCCCAGGCTGGACTGCAGTAGTGTAATCTTGTCTCACTCCAACCTCCACCTCCTGGGCTCAAGTGATGCTCCCACCTCAGACTCCCAAGTGACTGGGACTACAGGTCCACACCACACCTGGCTAATTTCTTATTTTTTGTATTTTTGCTAGAGACAGGGTTTCACCATACTTCTCAGGCTGGTCTCAAACTCCTGAGCTCAAGTAATCCATCTGCCTTGGCCTCCCATAGGTGCTGGGATTACAGGTGTGAGCCACTGTGCCTGACCCCAGGGCTTCTTTTTGAGATGATGGAAATTTTCTAAAATTGACTGTGGTGATGGTTTCACTTATCTATGACTATAATTCAAAAAAAAAAAAAAAAAAAACCTTTGAAATTATGTATTTTTTAATTTAATTAATTAATTAATTTATTTTTCCAAAGACAGTGTCTCTCTTTGTTGCCCAGGCTGGAGTGCACTGGTGCGATCTCAACTCACTGCAACCTCCACCTTTCGGGTTGGAGTGATTCTCATGCCTCAGCCTCCCAAGGGGCTGGGACTACAGGCATATACCACCAAGCCTGGCCAATTATTTTGTATTTTTAGTAGAGACAGGGTTTTGCCATGTTGGCCAGGGTGGTCTCGAATTCCTGACCTCAAGTGATCTACCTGCCTTGATCTCCCAAAGTGCTGCTATTACAAGAGTGAGCCACTGTGTCCAGCCTGAAATTATATACTTTAAATGGACAAATCGTGTGGTATGTGAATTATATCTCAGTAAAGCTGTTTTAACATTTAAAAAAATTTCAAAACACATGAGAAACTTCTCAGATTTCACTGTTAATTAGCAAAATGCAAATTGAAACACTGGTGTTTTTCTTTTGTTGTTGTTCAATTCTTTAATAGAAATTTAAAAATTAGTTCTTTTTTTTTTCCTTAAACCAAAAGAATTAGTTCTTTCAAGCATAGATATTGATATGGAATTGGGGAAATGGGTACACTTAACTGTCTTGTAAAAGGGCAAAGCCTTTTCAGAAGGCAGTTTGGCAGAATTTATAAAAATATATGCAGATAATTTGGCTCCTAAGTTTTACTTATTTCCTTATTCTAGCACATGTACAGAAAGGTGTATGTACAGAAATGTTCTTTTATTCCTTGTTTATAGTAAAAAAAAAATTAGGAAAAACCTAAATTTATATAAATGGGGGAATGGTTAGATATTCACAGTATGGAAATCTTTTGCTGTTATGAACAAAAGAGGTAGACCCAGGTCTGGGCATGATGGCTCACTCCTGTAATCCCAACACTTTGGGAGGCCAAGGCAGGAGGATTACCTAAGGCCAGGAGTTTCAGACCAGTCTGGGAAACATAGCACGACCCTGTCTCTAAAAAATAAATAAATAAAAATCAAAAGAGGTAGACCTATATAAACCTGTATTAACACTACACAAGAACATTCTATAAGAATATTGTAAGTAGAAAGAAAAACTCACTGAAGTACATATAATATGTCCCCATTTACACTTTTAAAAATTCTGGAAGATGGCCAGGCGTGGTGGCACACGCCTGTAATCCCAGCACTTTGGGAGGCTGAGGCGGGCGGATCACGAGGTCAGGAGATCGAGACCATCCTGGCTAACACGGTGAAACCCCTTCTCTACTAAAAATACAAAAAAATTAGCCGGGCATGGTGGCATTGAGATTGCACCACTGCCAAGATCGCACCAGCCGAGATCGCAGCCGAGATCATGCCACTGCACTCCAGCCTGGGCGACAGAGCAAGACTCCATCTCAAAAAAAGAAAAAAAAAATTCTGAAAGATATATGAAAAGTACATGTAAGCACATAAGTATCTAGACAGTATTTTAGCAGGATATATACCAAATTGTAGTTAGATTTTATTTTATTTTCTCTTAACAATAAAAATATACTCTGTGTTACTAGATTACTTTAAGAAAATCAATTTGGGGCTGAGCACAGTGGCTCACGCCTACAATCTGAGCACTTTGGGAGGCTGAGGCGGGCAGATCACCTGAGGTTGGGAGATCAAGACCAGCCTGACCAACGTGGAGAAACCCCATCTCTACCAAAAATACAAAATTAGCCAGGCATGGTGGCACATGCCTATAATCCCAGCTACTCAGGAGGCTGTGGTGGGAAAATCACTTGAACCTGTGAGGCGGAGGTTGCGGAGAGCTGAGACTGCACCATTGCACTCCAGCCTGGGTAACAAGAGTGAAACTCTTGTCTCAAAAAAAAAAATTAAAAAAAAAAAAAAAGAAGAGAAGAGAAGAGAATCAATTTGGGCTGGGCCCAGTGGCTCATGCCTATAATCCCAGCACTTTGGGAGACTGAGGTGGGCGGATCAGCTGAGGTCAGTAATTCAAGACCAGCCTGGCCAACATGGTGAAACTCCATCTCTACTAAAACTACAAAAATTAGCTGGGTGTGGTGGTGGGTGCCTGTAATCCCAGCTATTTGGGAGGCTGAGGCATGAAAGTCACTTAGACCCAGGAGGCAGAGGTTGCATTGAGCTGAGATGATGCTACTGCGCTCCAGCCTGGGCAACAAAGTGAGACTCTGTCTCAAAAAAAAAAAAAAAAAAAGAAAGAAAATTAATTTGAAGAAAAAGGCTACAGTATACCTGATAGTGGATGGAGCTTTGGTTTGGAAGTTAGAAACCCACAGCATTAGTTCTGCTATTGTCATAGACTTAAGCCCTTTCAAGTGGTTTAGGTTTCATTTGTCTCACATAATTCAGTGTTAGGAAGTAGTGTTAGGACCATGTTGTTCCCCATTGTCACTTCCTGAGCATTATTTCCTATACCATCTTATAAAAATAGAATACCGCTGCTCCTTTGATTTTCATACCACATTTTAACCCCCTCATTCATCAAAGACTTAGCTCACAACTTACTCTCCATCTCATTTTGCTGTCAAATCATCCAACATTCACTTGGGTGACTGTTCCCGAAAATGTTTCTCATTTGGGTGATTTTTACCCGCCACCTTGCTCTGTCACCCATTTCCGCAGTTGTACCCGTGACACAAATTTCACCTATATCTGCTCCTCCTCTAATGCATCTGGCTTTTTGGCCATAATACAGAATTGCTAGTTCAATCACTGCTATTATAACCAGTTCTAATTGGGACTTCCAATTCTTTTTCCCATTTACTTCTTTAAAGGCTCTATTTGAATTTGGTGACCATGAATAACCACATGGTCACCAAATTCAAATAGATCCTTTCCATTTTCTGGAAACCCAGTCGTGTGTCCCTGGCCAACTCACTCATTTCTCTGGAATGGTCATTTCATTCTTCTGTATGCTCCTCACCCTTCTGACCATTCTACTTCCTCCCTTTTTCTTAACAGTCGATATCACCTCCTGCTGCTTTGCTTCCTACTCCACAACTACTCTGATCTGGCTTTTGTCTTTATCACTGCACCAAAAAAACCCTTTTAACAAGTGCTTTAACATGAGACTTGTGAAAATCTCTACTGCCCTGTAGGTTGTTAAATTTAGAATTGGTATAATAAAATGGTTCAGAATTATGCTCTGGAGCTAGACTGATTGGATTTGAATGCTGGCTCGTTAGTTTTTAGCCATGTGACCTTGGGCATGTTACTTAATCTTTTAAAAATGATAATGATGATAATAATAGTAATATTTATCTTATTAGCTTGCTAGGAGGATTTAATGAATTAATGTATATGGGGCAGTGTTTCACCCATATATAGTAAGCCCTTAATAAATATTAACTTATTGCTCCTACCACTACCTCTGTTACTACTGTGATTACTACTACTTCATAGATAAGATAGAAAACAGAGAAATTAGATGGGAATTTCTTATTTTTTTTTTTTTGAGACAAGGTCTCTCTTTGTCACTCAGGCTGAAGTGCAGTGTCACACTGCAAGGCTAGGCTCACTGCAAACGATACCTTTGGGGCTCAAGTGATCCTCCCGCCTCACCCTCTCAAGTAGCTGGGACTATACGTGCCTGCCATCATGCCTGGCTAATTTTTGTATATTTTGTAGAGATGGGGTTTCACCATGTTGCCCAGGCTCAAATTTTATCTCTAAACCACTCTACCTATGTCTGAGGCATTCTCTTTTCCTTCCCTCCTATTGCAGTGGAGAGTTTTTCCCATATAAGGCTAATCCTTCTGTCTTTGTTTTGGAGCCTTTCTCTTTAAACTCACGCTATCCAACCTTATTTGCCAACCTTTTCTTTTCACATAAATGCTTCCAAATATAATTAAACATGCTCAAGTCTCTTTCATTTTACAACAACAACATTTTATGACCCCTTCCTGGCCTCCATATATCACTCTGTCTCTTTCCTCCCTTTCTTAGCCACATTTTTCAAGACTTATCAATGCTCTCATTTCCTTTCACTCTTCATTCCATTCTTATCTTGCTCTTGCCCCATTACTGCACTGAAACACTTCAAGCTCAGGTCCTCCGTGACCTTTACATTACTAATTCTGACATTTCCTTTCTTTAGCTTACTTGACTGTTAGCAACACCAACCACTCTCTCTTTCTTGAAACCCTTCCATACTATGGCTTCCATGACAAATTTCTTTTTCTTTTCTCTTCTCTGGTTATACCACGTTTGCTCACTTATCCTTTACTACATGGTTTTTAAATGCTAGAATTTCTCATAGCTTTGTGGTAGGCTGTCTTTTCACACTACTCTCTTGCCAGGTCTTGTCCACATGCCCAGCTTCAAATAGACCAGAAAAATATTGGCTGCTGTCACCAGTATTATGATATTCCTCAACCTTTCCCTTCCTTAGAGGACTTTTGGGAAGAAACATGGGGATATATTTAAAATTTGAGTTTTTTGGAAGAAAGGATGGCATTATAACTTATATTATTCCATTGAAATTAATCTAGCTCTAAAATGTAAGAAAACCCAATCCTTTTCATCAGATATATTAAAATAATATGTTGGAAGAAAAAAATTGTTGATAATAGTATGTCTAAAGTTACTATCCCATGAGTTAGCAATTATGAGAATGTTCAAATTCAGCAATAATTAAATACTATACATGAAGCTATTTTCTGGCACCGAAGAAAATCATGATAACAATGGTAGTAATAACAATGGCATTGGCAAGAATACAGCATAGTCCTAACATAAATATTTTCTTTTTTACTTTTGAGATGGAGTCTTGCCCTGTTGCCCAGGCTGGAGTGCAAAGGTGCAATCTTGGCTCACTGCAACCTCCACCTCCCGGATTCAAGAGATTCTCCCACCTCAGCCTCCCGAGTAGCTGGGACTACAGGCGTGCGCTACCACGCCCAGCTAAAAAGTATTTTCTATATGTTTGATTTTTTTAGGCGACAGTTTGCCAAATTCCTTAAATTTGGCAGATTTTCGTAGTATATGGTCTCATGCTCTGCAAGAGGGAAATAGACCTCTGGAAAAATGGATACTTCTCAGTCAGTGTATTACACACATGTGCACACACACATTAGAAACAAAAGAAGCAAAACCAAAAACCCAAGGACAAACTGATTCTGATGTCATTATTTCCACAGCAAACAGCTGGGATTTTTACATATGTGACATTAACTTAGAAAACTTAGAAAATGGAAAGCTCCTACTTCATCCTCACTGCCATGTTCGTGTCACCTAGGGGCTGCGATCTGAATCTTCACTGGACTCTCTTCGTTATTATAGCATTATATTGATTTTGATGATATTAAATTGCCTTTTGGAAGATATTCACTATTTAGTTGTTGGAGTCCCTTCCTCCTTTAACCCGTTCTCCCAAAACAGCTTTGATTTTTTTCAGAGACAGTATGCCAGGCATGCTGGTTAGCCTAGAATTAGTAGACACAAGGAACCTTCTGTCAGAGGGATTGCTGTGTCTGGCACAGGATCATTTGGGCACAGTATCATAGCTTGCCTGGCAGAAGTCTAAGCAAAGGGGCACAACACCCTTGGTAGGTTGAGAGTGGCAAGGGTAATGTCTTAGGTTGCCCAAGTAACTCTGTTTTAGTTAGAATCCTGACTAGCTGAGAAAGCATACTTCTCTCAATGGCCTTGGTGAAACCTTTTGATGATTGACTATTTCCTTAAGAGTAAGAGCAGGCTCAGAAAAGGGCTTTCATTCTGTTAACTTCTTGCTTTTCGCTATGTACATTGTTATATTGGTGGAAATTTCACATTTCATTATTTTATTTCCTTTTCCCCTCACTACTAAACACAGATTTTTTTTTTTTTTTTTTTTTTGTAAATTCGGGTGGGAGATGAGCTTTTGAATCTCTAAAAGCTAGTGTTGTGATTATCAATGTGTGGATTCTAAGATATCTGCTACCAACTAATAATAGCACCAAGACAAACTCTGAATGCTCACTGGATATGCCTGGGGATGGATATTAACATGGTCAATTTTACTCAAAATAGGATATTAGAAATTATTTTCATATTTAATTATATTCACATTAGTCATATAACTAGGAGATTTCTTTTCTTTTCTTTTGATAGGGTCTCGCTCTGTCACCTAGGGCTGGAGTATAGTGGTGCGTACATGGCTTACTGCGGCCTCGTTCTCCTGGGCCTAAGCGATCCCTCTGCCTTAGCCTCCTGTGTAGCTGGGGCCACAGGCATGTGTTAGCGTGCCCAGCAAATTTTTAAATTTTTTGTAGAGATGAGGTCTCATTTTGTTGTCCAAGCTGGTCTCAAACAATCCTCCCTCCTTGCCTTCCTAAAATGCTGGGATTACAGGTGTGAGCCACCGCACCTGGCCTGATTTTTTTTTTTGAGATGGAGTCTAGCTCTTTCGCCCAGGCTGGAGTGCAATGGCGCGATCTTGGCTCACTGCAAGCTCTGCCTCCTGGGTTCAAGCCATTCTCCTGCCTCAGCCTCCTGAGTCGCTGGGACTACAGACACCCGCCACCATGCCCGGCTAATTTTTTGTATTTTTAGTAGAGATGGGATTTCACCGTGTTAGCCAGGATGGTCTCGATGTCCTGACCTCGTGATTCGCCCGACTCGGCCTCCCAAAGTGCTGGGATTACAGGTGTGAGCCACCGTGCTTGGCTGATGTGTTTTTCCTTGATGATGGGTTAAAAAGATCTTATTTCATTTATTTTTTATAATTTCAACTTTAGATTCAGGGGGTACATGTACAAGTTTTACATGAGTATATCGTGTGATTCTAAAGTTTGGGATATGACTGATCCCATCACCCAGTTAGTGAGTGTAGTACCCAACAGTTAGTTTTTCATCCCTGGCCCCTCTCCCTTTCTCTCTCCCTCCCTCCCCACTCTAGTAGTCCCCAGTGTCTACTGTTGCCATCTTTATGCCCCTGAATACCCAATGTTTAGCTTGCACTTATAAGTGAGAACATGGAGAATTTGGTTTTCTGTTCCTGTGTTAATTTACTTAGGATAATGGCTTCCAGCTGCATCCATGTTGCTGGAAAGGACATGATTTTGTTCTTTTTTATGGCACATAACTAGGAGATTTCTATCCTCATTATTAATGTATTAGCTTGTTTTCTGTATTGTTAATATCATTAAGCAAATATATTCTTTGTGTGTGTAGAGCACTATTCTGGGCCCTGGGGATACAATTAGTAAGTCATACTACTTACATACTTACAAGGAGTCTTGCTGAGAATTTGACCTATCAAAGATAACTACAATAAAATCCAATATACTACAATAGGTAATGGGAAACTGGTGGTAGTGGCTAGTATCTGCTAGGATGAGAAGAATAATCAAGGCAGGCTTCATAGAGAAGGTAATGTTTAAACTAAGTCTTTCAGACCACGTAAAAGCTCTAAGCAGGAAAATGCATTCCAGGCAGAGGAAACAGTATGTGGAAATATATGGAGGCATGTGAAAGTGTGGCACACTTGCAGAATTGTTAGAGATTGTTATGGAAATGGTTTATAATAGCTAACAGCAATATGCACGAGCAGTTAAATTGTGCCAGACACTGTTCCAACTGCTGTGCCCGTACAAAGTTATGTAATCTTCATAATAATACTAAGAAATAAATACTGCTGTTATTTCCATTTTATAGATGGGGTAACTGAGGCAGAAAGAAGTTAAGTAACTTATACAAGGTCTTATAGCTATTAAGTTCCACAGCTGACATTTGAATTCAAACTTTCTGGCCAATGCACTAAATCGGGGTCAGCAAACTATAGCTCATGGGCCAAATCCAGCTCACTGCCTGTTTTTGTACAACCTATAAACCAAAATAGTTTTGCATTTTAATTAGCTGAAAAGAAGTAAAATATTTTGTGATATGTGAAACATATGAAATTCAGATTTTTAGTGTCCATGAAATTTTACTGGAACCTAGCTATAGTCATTGGTTTAGTACTGTCTATAGCTGCTTTTACATTATAATGACAGAGTTGAATGTTTGCAAGAGACTATGATCTGCAAAGCGTAAAGTACTTCTTTCTTTTTTCTCTTTTTTCTTTTTGTTTTTTTAGAGACAGGGTCAGGCTCTGTCACCCATGCTGGTGTATAATGGCACAATCATACTTCACTGCAGTTTTGACCTCCTGGGTTTAAGCAATTTTTTCATCTCAGCCTCCTGAGTAGCTAGGAACTACAGTTATGCACCACCATGCCTGGTTAATTTAAAATTTTTTTTTTTCTTTTTTTGTAGATATAGGTTCTCGCCATGTTGCTCAGGCTGGTCTTGAACTCCTGGCCTCAAGCAATTCATTCACCTTGGTCTCCCAAATAAAGTACTTTCTATTTGGCTCTTTACAGAGAAGGTTTGCTCTAAATCAGTGCACTCTACTGCCTCACAGTATATTTTGTTTTATTAATTAACACGAAGAATATCATACGTTAATAGCAATACTTGGAGTTATGTACTAGTTATCTTTTTAAAAGTCTGTTTTCTTATTTGTCGTCTTGTGTCCTCACATCAACCCTGAAATTAAAAAAAGGTTAAATTTGGTGTTTCTCTTGTATAGCTAGGAAACTTAGCTGTGGAAAGATTAGAATGGGCTGTGACATTACAGTCAGACTCTTTTGCCTGTACAGCATCTTATAACATCCTCCATTCTGTTCTGAAATTTCTCCTCTACTTCTGTCCTACATACACAGTTGTTCAGAGTTTGGGCTTGAGGACACTCTATAAATGAGACATTTGAGACAGACTGAAAGCAAGGTAACACACACTCTTTCCTTAACCTTTGGTGCCTCTGCAACAGCATCTGAAATTTTCTGTCTTGGCAAGCTTCACCTAATTCTGAGCACCCTGCCAGTGAAGTGCTCCAGGAGGCTGGGATTTGATTGCAGATAAGTAAGCACTTACCATTAAAGGAGACAGGGGGCGTTTCTCATTTTCATTTCCATAAAGGGATGCCATTGCTTTGCCAGGCTGTGTGGAAAGCCTTTGCCTTAACAGTGAATCTTGAGTCCCTTTCAGGTTTTTATCTGTCCATATTCTACTTTTTTTTTTTTCTTTTTTTCTTTTTTTTTTTTTTTTTTTTTTGAGACGGAGTCTGGCTCTGTCGCCCAGGCTGGAGTGCAGTGACCGGATCTCAGCTCACTGCAAGCTCCGCCTCTCGGGTTTACGCCATTCTCCTGCCTCAGCCTCCCGAGTAGCTGGGACTACAGGTGCCCGCCACGTCGCCTGGCTAGTTTTTTGTATTTTTTAGTAGAGACGGGGTTTCACCGTGTTAGCCAGGATGGTCTCGATCTCCTGACCTCGTGATCCGCCCGTCTCGGCCTCCCAAAGTGCTGGGATTACGGGCTTGAGCCACCGCGCCCGGCCTTCTACTTTTGGAATATGAGGTTTCTACCTTTTTGCTATTCCTGATATTTTCCTTGGCTTAGGAATACCTTCTTTTACCAACAAAATCACAGAAGCTTTTCTTGTTACCTTGGTACTACCACTAAGCTAGTCAGGGAGAGTGGAATCTAACTCTTCTATTTGTGACCTCAAGGGATGTTTGTGTTATTTATTGGTTTGTATTTTTCATTCTACTTCCCTTTTTCTAGGACGTAGCAGTCTGAAGTTTGAACTATAGGCCATGTTTTGTTGTATCATTGTGCTTGATGCTTTCAGGAAAAAATCAAGTTATTTAGATTTCTAAAGTCTTAATTTCTAGTGTGTCTTCTGTTTTCAGCCTCAATAGTGAATTTATATTATCAGATATCCAAAATTGATTATACCCAGATTTGGATTGTTAAGGCCTAGCAGAAACAAGGTGCAGCTTTAAGAGAGGTCAACTATGTTTCTGCTCATAGCCAGCATTTCCTTGGCCTCGGACAATGCTGAGGTCAGAGCAATGTAGAAAAACAGTTCTCTGTCCAAGGGGTCAGATGCCTGAGAGATGCAACTCAAACACCTACAATGAGGGGTAACATATACAGGCATTTGTCAAAACTTAATGAATGTGTACTTAATATTTGTGCTTTTCACTATATGTAAATTTTACTTCAAAAGAAAAATAATACTGTAAAGAGGTATTGAACTCTAGTTTATAGTGAAGTATTTGGAGAAATTATTACTAATGTCTGAAATGGGATGAATGGATGAAGGGATGCATACATGACAAAGCAAGTACAACATTAATGGTGGACGATAGCTTGTGTGGGTATATGCAGGGGGGAGGGTCACTGTGAACTTCTTTCAACTTTTCTGTGTTTGAACATCTTCATAATAAAATTTTTTGGGAAAATAAGTAAAGGGGATGGGCAGGTAATATAAATTAATAAAGCAGGCTTGGTATAACACACTAGAGAGAGATGGGGCCTGGGGCACTGAGAAATGCATGTTCTACCTAAAGAAGGCAGCTGCCACTCAACTCCAACCAGTTGTTGCTTTGTGGGAATCTGGCCCCAGTGTTGTAAGGTAATCTAATTTTTTAAAAGGAGTTTCAAATATAGAATTTTTGTGTGCAAAAAAATCTTTAATTTTAAAATACCATATGGGCCAAACAGTCTATTTTTGATTTACCAACTCATTTTCTATTCCAAATATTTCAGTTTTCGAGAAGAAATTGGGGGTGTCCTCTTGAGTTGTAAAGTTACCATTGTTATCACTAACACATGCCTTTAAAGAGATTTCACCTGTAGTGGAGACCTTATACTGTAACCTCAATTCCCCTGTTGTGTAGGCTGCTGTACAGTAATGCCTTGCCAGGCCCATGCCATGGTATTCATGACACTGACCCAACCAGGACTTTGCTGTGGGGCAGGGAACAGCTGTGAGGCTGAGCTGGTTGGCACTGATTTCTCTAGGCTCACTTTAGGATTATTTAATATGGAAAGGGCAACAGTACTTGTTAGTTTGCTGCTCAAATATAGTTCCTGAGTGTAAGTCACTTGGGCTTTAAGAGAAATTAGCACCAGTTGGGAATCAGAAACAGAAAAGACTTCTAAGACTTCCTTATATTCCCTGTTTTGTCTAAGTGGTGTCACAATTCACCCACGGTCCTAAGCTCTTAACAATCTCCATGTTATCCTTTCTCAACACTGACATTCTAATAAGTGACCCCGTTCGGTTCATTCTACCTCAGGGGTACTTCTTAAATCCATGTCCTCCCCAATGTCTTAGCTGCCAGTACCTTACTTCAAGACCTCATCCTCTCTAGCCTGGATTACAATTTCCTCACTGGTGTCTCTCATGAGTTTTCCCTCCCAGTGGTTCAATCTTCATATTCCCACTGCAATTATCATTCTAAGATACAATTCTGATAGTATCACTCTCTGGTTTAAAAACCTCAATACCTCCCTGTTGTCTTCAGGATAAAGGTGAGTGAAACTCTTTATCATGGATGGGATATAGGGACCTTCATGACTGTCAACATACCCTACCAGCCACAATTCCTTCTATTTTCCATTAGCCTATAGGGTAAAGTTCCAATTTCTCAGTATGGCAAATGAAGCACTACTTAAATTTCTATGCATGCCCCCACCCCTTTCTTAGTCTATGCATGCATAGAATTCTCACTATTCCAAAAAATGGACATTTTCTCTCTCCTCCAGACCTTTGCCTATGTTACTCTCTTTGCTTCAGATCTCTTCATTTGCTGCTGTTTCAGTGTTCTCTTTCTTTTTTATAACTCAGTTAAATAATTATTTTTATTTTTATTTTTTAAATTTTTTTAAATTATTTTTTTGATATGGAGTCTCACTCTGTTGCCCAGGCTGGAGTGCAGTGGTGCGTCTTGGCTCACTGCAACTCCACCTCCCAGCTTGAAGTGGTTCTCTTGCCTCAGCCTCCTGAGTAGCTGGGACTACAGGCATGTGCCACCACACTCGGCTAATTTTTTGTATTTTTTTAGTAGAGACTGGTTTTCGCTGTGTTAGCCAGGATGGTCTCGATCTCCTGACCTTATGATCTGCCCACCTTGGCCTCCCAAAGTGCTGAGATTACAGGCATGAGCCACCGCACCCAGCCCAAATAATGTTTATACTGGGAGATTTTTCCTGTCACTCCTGGACCAAGTTAGCAACTTCTTACTCTGCACTGCAACACTTTGTACTTATCTCTCATTTTATATTAGTGATTATTTCTGTTGCATTGTATCATTTACATGTCTCTTTCCACCACTAAATGGTAAAGTCTTAATCATTTTTTATTACTACATCTCCACCTGAGGACGATGTCTGGCATAGTACAGGCCTTAGTAAATATTTGTTACGTGAATAAATGGAAATGCACATTACAGTCAGGGAACACTGATTACTGGGACAAATTCTTAACCTGTTCTTTGGTAATGTGAGTCAGTGTCAGATCCAGAACTTTATCTTCTTAGATTTTCTGCTTGTGCTAACTATTAGACTTGATGGACCCTCAGCAGCCAGTGACTCTGTTATGGTAAAACGCAGTCTAAAGCCCCTCAACTTCCTTTACCAGCTATAGGAGTCAGCTATAGGAGCCCTGGCCCGTTATTTTTCCTTTCCTCTAATCCTAACTTTAATTAACTTTCATCTCTTATGAATGAAACCTGACTGTGATCTATTTACATGTACAGGAACTTACATAGAGCTCATATTTATATTTAAGTATAACATTACTTATGTAGAACTATATTTATGTTTAAGTATATCATTTTTGCTCTTGTGTAGAAAGGAGGGTCCCTTGTTAACTCTGGAGGTTATACAAGGGTAATACAATAATAGCAGCTAACACATAACATTTAACTGTGTGCCAGGCACGAAGTGTTTTTATGTACATTAGCTCATTTAATCCTAATTGTAACCCCATGAAGTAGTTCTTATGATTGATATGATAATTTAACAGATGAGGAACCCAAAGCAGACAGAAATAACTTGTTCTGAGAACACAAAACTACTTAACTGGTAGACCTGGGATTTGAACTCAGCAAGTCTTACTTCATAGTCTGTGCTCTTAACTGTATACTGTACTGCGTAGGGTTATTTAACTGCTTTCTCTCATGTCTTCTACCATGTAGTACTCTACCTGTGGGAGGACATGACAGTAAGTGTTATGGACTAATAATATATTATTAGCTTTGACTATATAAAACTCGATGAAAATATGCTGGGAAAAATAATAACCTTTTATTTAATATTCCTTTTAGGGATAATATTTGGTGTGCTGATTTATACTTTCTGCAGATTTAAACTGCCTGTAATTTCTTTGTGGCATTCACTCCTTACTCAACTCAGATCCCAGAATTGCCTTTCTTCTTTTCCCTGGACTTACTTAATAGCTATGGAGCATTGCCCATGCCATAGCTTTCAGGCTGTGCTCTTGTGGCTTGTGAAACACTTGTTTATGGGCACAGAGTGATCTGGAGTTAAATAGAAAAATCCCTCTCCATGGGACAACAATTTACTGTACATGCCAACTTGGCAGCAGGGTAGACCATTGGGGGGCTGTGATTAAGACAGGTAGCCAAGATAGGAAGGAGGTTTCTAATCCAGACTCATGCTAATAAACAGAGTGGTAACCAAAGCAATTTAATGAGATCTTTGTGTTTTGCATTTAATCTAGTTAGGAGTAACCAACTTAAATTGACCAATTGGCCACATTCCTCATATAAAATTTTTGGAGGGGTAGACTAATATCAGTTAACACTGTATATACGAAAATAAAGCTATTTTTAGGGAGATGGTATTAAGCATTGAAAATGTTCCATGAAGCAAGTAGTTTCTTGACCCTGGCCATGAACTCTATTTTGGATACCTCTAAATTGGTAGGTAGAAAGCATTTAGGTGGTTCTGTGACTGAATATATGACCTTAAATAAGAATCATTTAACTTTTCCAAGGCTGAGTTTCTTCATCTGTAACATGAAAAGTCCTAATGCTTATCTCTCCAGCTTCCATATTCTTTTTTTCCTTTACTGCTTTGTTATAATAGACTATTTCCAAGGAATGTCTTTGATCAAGTCTGTAAAGGTGTATCATTCCATTACTTAGTGTGTCTTAGCTCTTATGTGCAGAATTTGTAAGAAGGCAATTTCAACAGGACTTTCTTATATTCAAGTGTCAGAGTTACTCAGCTATCTCATCTTTGATCTGAAAGAAAGTCATACTTCGGATTTTTATCACAATTAGTAGGCCACATTTATCCCTCAAAATTAGAATTATCAGTGAGTAACAAAGCAGAGATTTGGAGACTGGAACATACAACTTCTGTTTGAAGATGACTCATGGGCTTTGAGAAAATGCAGATTTCATTTTCTGATCTCATTCTTCATCTTCTTTCTCCTCAACTTTCAAAAAACATGATTTGATGATAAGAGATCAGACATGTATAACCATAGTGCAAAAGTTGCCAAGTTGTAAGACAGCCGAATGAGTTTTTCTTCATTTAGGTGAATAAAAGCATGGGGAATAGAGAAGATTGAGGGAAAAGTTATTTGAAGCGAAGTGCTTGTTAGAATCCAAAATGAACACATTTTTGACACGTAAGTACTGTTAACCCTTAGGCAATATGATGCTTGCTCTTACTTGAAGGAAGATGTTCTTTGGTCCCAACTTGTAAGCATTTGCAGTCTTGAGGTAATATGCCAGTTTACTGAGAACAAAATCTTAATCAGTATGATACTTCATGGAAAATTCTTTACTTCTGCTCTCTCGGCTGTCTCTCTTGAAAGGGTACAGTTCTGTGTCCAGAGCCTGCCTGATCACTGAGTACATAATCAGATATAGTTCTCACCATCTGAGAGCCAAACTGTCTCTGCCAATGGGGTTATGAGTCTTTCACACAGTGCAGACAGTTGCTGGGGTCACCTGTCATGTTGGAGCAGACTGCTGTGATGATTCCTACTTAAGCAATAGTTATATTATATCATGATTGGAATGAAGAGACAGGTACTTGGAAGGACTGACTCAAGCTCTGGATCAGTCAATCTTAACTACTAATAGGTTAAAGCCTTCATGTAGTGAAGATCTGATGGTGGAGATTGCCAGATTTACTGAGTCCTTTATCACCTTTAATTTATTTGTACCACCGGCCCTCTGTATCCGTGGATTCAACCAACTGCAGATTGAAAATATTTGGGAAAATAAAAAAAATTTAATATTAATAAAATAATATAAACAAAACAGTATAGTATAATGACTATGTAGTATTTACATTATTTTAGGCATTTTGGGTAATCTAGAGATGATATAAAGTATTTAGAAGGATGTGCATAGGTTATATGCAAATACTATACCATTTTATTTAAGGAACTTGACCCTCAGTGGATTTTGGTATCTGCAGGGAGTCCTACAACCAGTTCTCTATGGATACTGAGGGACAGCTGTATAATTTCTTGGCATATGATTTCTTGGCTGCCTAGTTGGGGCAAGGGGACTTTGAACTTAGAAATGTTGGGTTTCACAGGGACCTCATCAATCAGTATTTCTATCCCAGTTTCAGTCCTCAGCCAGAATACCTTCAGTAAAATGCCTCATGTGAGAACCATGATTAGTTCTTTCAGGGTTTTGCTATTTGAGCCAGAGTTGGTTAAACAGTTTCTAAAACTTTCTACTTAATGTAGTTGTCTTTTAAAAAGTCGTATGATAAATTTATTGATCACTTTTCATCTGTCAAAGAAGGGATCAGTTACAGCTGTGATTTTCAGTTATTAGTAAGGATTGAGGATATGGCAGACTCTCTAGGTTCTGATTCCCTATTCTATGGCAAGTTTATTAGTTTCCTGTGGCTTCTGCAGCAAATTAACACAAACTTGGTGGCCTAAAACAAAATTATTCAATCATTCTTCCACAGTTCTGGAGGCCAGAAGTTTAAAATCAAGGTGTTATCAGGGCCATACTCCCTCTGGTATATATATACATTATATGTATATACCATATTTTACTTGTCCATTCACCCATCAATGGGCTCTTCAGTTGCTTCCACATTGTAGCTGTTGTGAATAAGGCTGCTGTGAACATGGGTGTACACATACCTCTTTGAGAGACCCTGCTTTCAATTATGACTATTATTATTTCTTTTTTTTTTTTTGAGATAGAGTCTCATTCTATCCCCCAGGCTGGAGTACAGTCTCTGCTCACTGGAACCTCCACCTCCTGGGCTCAAACAATTCTTGTGCCTCAGCCTCCTGAGTAGCTGGGATTACAGGCGCATGCCACCACACACAGCTAATGTTTTATATTTTTAGTAGAGACAAAATTTCGCCATGTTGCCCAGGCTGGTCTTGAACTCCTGAGATCAAGCAGTCCACTCGCCTCAACCTACCGAAGTGCTAGGATTACAGGCATAAGCCATTACGACAGGCATCAATTATTTTGAGTATATACCCAGAAGAATCCTATTTTTGAATAGAAAATAGAAATGGTAAGTCTATTTTTAATTTTTTGAGGAACTTCCATACTGTTTTCCATAGAGGCTATACCATTTTACATTCCCCTGAGCAGTGCACAAGGATTTTAATTCTTTGCCAACACTTTTTTTTTTTTTTTTTTGAGATGGAGTCTTCCTCTGTCACCAGGCTAGAGAGTAGTGGCGTGATCTTGGCTCACTGCAACCTCCGCCTCAGGGGTTCAAGCGATTCCCCTGCCTCAGCCTCCCAAGTAGCTGGGACTACAGGCACATGCCACCACGCCCAGCTAATTTTTTGTATTTTAGTAGAGATGGGGTTTCACCATGTTGGCTAGGATGGTCTCAATCTCCTGATCTCATGATCCACCCACCTCGGCCTCCCAAAGTGCTGAGATTACAGGTGTGACCCATCGTGCCCAGCCAGCACTTTAAAAATATTTCCTTGCATGCTAAAATTTTATTCTTACATTTTATTATTTATTTTTAGAGACGGGTCTTGCTTGTTGCCCAGGCTTGAGTGCAGTGGTGCTATCATAGCTCACTGCAGCCTCGATCACCTGGGCTCAAGCGATCCTCCCTCCTTAGCCTCCCAAATAACTGGGACTACAGACCTATTTTGTTTTTTGGATAATAGCCATCCTAATAGGTATAAGGTGCTATCTCATTGTAGTTTTGATTTTCATTTCCCTAATGATTAGTGACATTGAGCATTTTTTCATGTGCTCATTGGCCATTTGTATATCTTTGGAGACGTGTCCATTCAAATCTTTTTTGCCCATATTTGAATCCGGTTGTTTATTTTTTGTTGTTGAGTTTTAGGATTTCTCGATATATTCTGGCTGTTAATCTCTTAACAGATATATGATTTGCAAATTTACAAAAATTTATTACATACATATATTTTTGCTTATAAAAAATATGGAATGCTTCATGAATTTGCTTGTCATCCTTACGTAGGGGCCATGCCAATCTCTGTATTGTTCCAATTGTAGTATATGTACTGCCGAAGTGAGCACTGATTTGCAAATAATTTTCTCCCACTCTATGGACTGCCTTTTTACTCTTTCGGTAGTGTTTTTTTGATATACTCCCTCAACAATTTTGTCCACATGATTTGTTGAAATCAAGGAAAGCGTGGGCTGAAAAATCCAAACAAGTAGGTGTTAGGCTGCACTAAGCCCAGCTTCTAGTGTAACATATGCCCAGATACCTGGAGCTGGGTTTTATGGGGAAGAGTTGTTCTGAGGCCAAGGCAGGTAGTATTAGTGATATTCTGAGACACAACAGCAAGGTCAGCTCTGAAAGCTGGCACTTGCTGCTGGCAACAGTTGCAGGCTATTTTGGGAACCGAGGAGGCTTTGTTTTGTGAGGCCTTCTCTGCACTGCCAGATTTAACCCTGGCCCTGATTGATCATCAGCCACTTTTGCCTTTGATATGGAGAGAGCAATATCAGGTACGGTAGTGAGATCACAGTGCTCTTTCCCCAGATTATTGGTAAAATCAAGTATTTTTCCTTGGAGATTGTCATTGCCAGACAAATGTGACATGCTGATGTTAGGAAGCTTTAATTTATTACCTGGCAGTTTTTCTAAATAGTTCCTTCATACTAGTAATTAAGTTATATCTCTATTTCTTAAGGAGCTTAGAACATGTTGTTACTTTAGTAAAATTTGATATGTCTTCAGGAATGCAAAATAGGAGGAAATGGACTTAAACTACATCAGAAGGAATCTGGGCCAAATGCAAAGAATTTCCCCTTTATCATGGGTAACATCAAAAGCTTGTTTAGCCTGCTTCCCAAGAAAAGGAAAGACCTATCTCTCTGGAAGATTTAGCATAGCGCTGTGTAGAGGCGTGGTGTTGAAGTTCATGTCCCTGGACACAGTTTTATAAGTGGGCGAATCTGCTCATCTACCATGGTTCAGTTGTGAATGAGTCAGCAGTGCAGCTGCAGATGGAGTGGGCAGAAGGGCATCTAAATTTAGTCGTTATTCACTGGAGAAGATTTTCAGGAACTATGTGTCTCTCATCCAAGCTTTAGTCTCTTATCCATGCTTTAGTCATATTCCTTCTTCTGGAGGCAAAAAACAAACAAACAAACAACCAGAGAGAGAGCAAGAGAACAGTTACTCCAAGTTGCTTAATGAGAGTGAGTGTCCTACAACTCTTGATTGGTCTTACCTACAAGGATGATTCTCTTCTACCTTAACTGGGTGCATACTATTTTATTCATATAGCTCCTGAATTTAAGAATCCTTGGGATTCTGAACATTAGAGAGGGAATTTTTTGCAGTTAGACTTACAAACAAGCTCCAAAATCTTGCTAGTTCAAAGACATTTTTAACCAAACTGCTTTCCTCCTATAAGGTACTGGGGGTGGGGAGGGCTGTGATCAGTGAGGAATAAGTACTTTTGAGTGTTTTTTTTTTTTTTTCCCCTTGAGGCAGTTGCTGTGTGTTACACTGTTGCCTTAACAACAGCAAAGTCAGGAACAATTCCAAGGGCTTATCTCCTTTAATCTTTACAAAACCTTATAAGGTAGGTGGTACTCCCAATACTATAGATGAGTACATATGCTTATAGTTAGGTTAGATACCCCACTGTGGGTTGTATGCATCAGCAGAGCTGGTATGCAAGCCCTGGTCTGTCTAACTCCAAAGCTGGTGCTTTTATTTATTTTACAAATAGAAATGGGGTCTCACTGTGTTGCACAGGTTCTCCTGGACTCAAGCGATCCTCCCACCTCGGCCTCTCAAAGTGCTGGGACTACAGGTGTGAGCCACCATGCCTAGCCAAAACTGTTTTAAACAATATACCATCCTTCACTTTGTGGAGGGTATGGGGAATGATTTAGACAGTTGGCCTCCTTTATTTTGTCTAAGATGGTTCTTCACAGATTGATGATCGCTAAATTACATTTTTAGAGTATGCTAGTTTTGTTGTTGTAACTTCCTTACAATGTCATTCCCATAAAATTTTGTGTCAAACTGGCTGTAGTGGCATGTAGCTGTAGTCCCAGCTACTTGAAAGGCTGAGACAGAGGCTTTTTGAGCCCAAGAGTTAATGACCAGCCCTGGCAACAGAGCGAGACCCTGTGTCAGAAATTTTTTTGTATCAAGGATTTGAGATTTATAAGACACAATATCACAAAATTTAAAAGAAGAGAACTGAAGTAGTGATGAGGTGAAGGAGATTAAGAAAAGGAGAGAAGAGGGGAGGAAAGAGAAAAGATAAGTTTTCTCCCATTTGATACCTGGACTAGCTGGGCTTATTTTAGGGCCTCTGGAATGTGGCTGCTGTTGTCTTTAAAGGCCAAAGAAGGATCTTGAAAACATTGGCTTCTAAAAGTCTGCTTGATAGTGGTGTGGACATTAGAGCTAAGTTTTTAGATTGTTCTTTCAGAGCCAAAGAAATTTTGCAACCCAGCAAGAAGCAATTGACCCAGCTGTCCTGGCCTACACAGGTTTAGACGGCACATTTGACCTTCTTGATATAAGAGTATTACTAAGGGCAAAGAGTGTTTTTAGCACAGCCTTTAAAATACTTTATTATTCTTGGACTTCAGTACCTTTTTGAAAGTGTCCCCTTCCATTTTTTTACTTAAAATGATTATTTGCAAAAAAGAAAATAAATAAAATAAAATGTTTATTTACAGTTTTTAGTGAGGTACTCTGCGATAAGTTGGCTAGACCTTGCCATATGGGATTGTAAATGGGCAGACATACAATATATGACCAATTTAGTGATAAGCATACTTATGAACTATTTGTAAATATGAATAATTATTAAACATTTTACATGGTAAAGAATGGGATATACTTGTGGAAGCTGATAAATCTAAGAAAACATCATAGAAGAAATATAATTTCTGGAGCTGCTGTTGAAAACTAGACCACTGTGAATACTGGCTATAAAACTCAGATTGGCCAGAAGGTCAGATTGGAGGAATATATTATATAGCATCAAATCAAACCTAGATTGACATTTTTAGCTAATCTCAGTAACTATAAAAGAAGTATCAAATATTTTGGGAAAGAAATAACAAAGATGCTGTTTGTAACCAAGTTATCTAATTAAATTTTCATCTAAATGAAATCACACTTTTTTCATTCATCTCCTTCTAGGCAGGATTGGTATGAGGTTTATCTCTGAAGGGAGTTCCTGTAAGTTCTCTTGGTATGATATGTACTACTTAAGTCCTGTAGTTACAAGGGCCCTCTAGAGTTCTAACTTTAATTCTTTCCACAGTAATCTTTTGCCATTTAAATAGTTCATTATCACCATGAAATATCTTTTGGTATGTTTGATTAAAGTCAGTGGTTATCAAGCTGATCTCAGGATTCCTTTATACTTAAAAAATCATTTAGGACTCCCAAAATTTAACCAGGACTTTGCTTGTATTGATTATTGTATGTTACTGAGAAATTTTTAAAATATGTAGTTATTAAATATGTACTTATTAAGTCATTTAAAGCAACAATGACCCTGATTACATGTTAATATAAATAACATAATTAAAAATAATGATATTGTTTTACATTTTTACAAATTTATTTTAATGTCTGTATTCAATCTGTTGTGATATATTATTTTGATGAAAGTATATAAAATGTGGCCTCTCAAGGGTATATGTTTGGAAAAGGGAGGAGCATTTAAAAGTCTGTTCAGACAATTGTAGATGTTTTTCTTGGATGTTATACCAAACTCCAACAAGTGATGGTTTGTTTCTTTTCTTTTCTTTTCTTTTTTGAGACAGAATCTCTGTGACCTAGGCTGGAGTGCAGTGGTGCCATCCTGGCTCACTGCAACCTCTGCCTCCTGGTTTCAAGTGATTCTTGTTCCTCAGCCTCCTGAGTAGCTGAGATGCACCACCATACCTGCCTAGTTTTTGTATTTTTAGTAGAGATGAGGTTTCACCATGTTGGCTAGGCTGGTCTCAAACTCCTGACCTTAGGTGATCCACCTGCCTCGACCTCCAAAGTGCTGGGATTACAGGCATGAGCCACCACACCCAACCTGATAGTTTCTTAAATGTAAGTTTTGGAAATGGTTGTTTAAGACATGAGTATCTTAAATGTCCGTGCAGTGTGGAAACTGAAACCATATCAATGGACTTTTCTTACTCTCTTACATTAAAACACATTAGTCTAACTTGTACTTTGAATGAATCTTTTACTTCTTGTGTGATTTTCTAACACCATGCATTTGTTTATTTGGAAAATATAGGTTGATTGAGTTATAGAGATCTTACAAATCTAAATACATTTCATTATATAATATCAACAAATCAGATTTGTTGATAGACAGACCTTATCAGAAAAGTGAATACTGGAAAGCTGTCAAGCTCATGGTGGTAGCTGTTTCCAGAATTCTTATCTTCACTTGGATGGTCAAATTTTGTTGCAACACACACTGATTATTTTCTTGGAGTGACAGGCTTACTTTGTTTGTTTTCAAGTCCGAATTATCACAATTTGTTGGTTATTCTTTTGAGTAAAAATGGTGTTATTTTGATTTAAAAAGTGGCTAGTTCATCTCACACCTGAAGCAGATGCTCAAGTGGTGTATTTTTTTATTTTGTTTTGTTTTCAAGACAGGGTATTTCCCTGTCACCTGGGCTGGAGAGCAGTGATCATAGCTCACTGCAGCCTCGACCTCCCAGGCCTAAGTCATCCTCCCACCTTAGCCCCCAAGTAGCTGGGACTACACGTGCATGCCACCATGCCTGGCTAATTTTTAATTTTTTTGTAGAGATGGGGTCTATGTTGCTCAGGCTGGTCCTGAACTCCTGGACTCAAGCAATCCTGCTGCCTCAGCCTCTCAAAGTGTTGGGATTACAGGCATGAGTTACCATGCCTGGCCCTAGGTGCTTTTTCCTAGAATCAACCATCATACCTCAAAATGCAGCAGAAGTGCTTTAAGTATACTTTCCATTTTCTCACACAGAATATTAAAAAATTTCTACTGCTTCTTCAAGGTTATTCTTAAGTGAAACTGGCTTTCTTTTTTATTTTTTTAACTGTATGTGGTGGGGAAGAATATAGTGCCTGCTGGTAGTTTTTGATGCCATTGTCTTGCTGCATGCGAAGGCACCAGTAGTTTTACTCACCATTGCTTTTGCATCATTAGTTTAAATGTCAATACAATGAAAATGCAAGTAATATCTTAATATTATTATGAAAATCCTTTGATTTGGATAATTCTACCTGAGCTGAAGTTTTAGCCTTGTTTTTTAAAGGAGGGGATTAAAAGGCAAGTTTTAAAAAGGGAGTCTCATTTGTTTCTTGGTCCTGATTTATCCCAATGGTTTTGTAACCATCGAAGCTTGATGATGATTACCATTTTCACATGTAGGTCTTCTACCACATTTTTATTCTGTAGCTATGTCAAGACCTTTTGGTTTTTTTAGATCTCATTGCTGTTCGTGACTGTTTCTTTTAGTCTTATGGTAAGCCTAAAGCCTTTATTCAAAAAGTTTCTGCTGTCTCCTAATTGCTGCCATGAAATGAGCAGATGAGACTCCCTAACCATCCATAACTGCAAGCATACTTTGCCATAGTGTTTGAAGCCATTCAGAAAATACATGAAAATACATTTTTTCTGTTTGAAATGATCACCCTACCATTTCTCACCAAAGCAAGGTTTGTTTAGCAATTCTAGAGTCGTAAACTACAACTTCCCACTGAGAAAAATTGCATTTGATCCTGTGTGATTTTTTCTTTTTTAAATGAATGAATGAATGAATGAATTTTTTTATAATAGAGACAGGGTCTCACTTTGTTACCGAGGCTGGTCTTAAACTCCTGACTTCAGGCAATCCTCTGATTATTTTCTTTTAAAATTAATAAGCATCTGCGATAAATAGGTGGCAGTGAAATAAAATAAAATTCATATACAAATCAGTGTTTTGTAACATGCTTTCCTTTTCATAATATGATGATGAAACAGCTTATTCATTTATAGCACTTTAGAAATCACTTTCATAATTAATCCTAATAATACTATAAATAAGATTACGTATCATTATATGTGAAACTGTGTTTCACAGTTGAGATATTAAGGCATAGAGACATTTAAGGAGCTTGTATAAGATCACAAAGCCTGGAAGTCATGCTCTGGACACAAAATGGAAGAAATAGAAGTTAATGTATTACTAGAACTGCTGGGCGTTGTCAATGCCCAGAGCAGCGTCTGGCACGTAGTGGAACCCAGTGAATACTTGTTGAATGAATGAACGGACTTTTCTTTTCAGGCATGTATTGATGAAAATTTGGATATGGTGAAGTTTCTGGTGGAGAACAGAGCCAATGTAAACCAGCAAGACAATGAAGGCTGGACACCCCTTCATGCAGCAGCTTCCTGTGGCTATCTCAACATAGCAGAGTGAGTGAGCCTCTGTGTGTGTGGCTTTGCAGTATTTGTAGGAATAGCCTTCATTACTCCTCTATTCTTAGGAATTTGAATTTTATAAATAATTATAGTCTCTCTTGATTACAGATTACAAAAGCAGAAAGTTGAATTATGTTTAAGACATAACTAATACAATGTTTTGTAAAGCTGCTAAATCCATAGTTTTTTAGTTGAAACTTTTTGTTTCCTTCTGTTTGCAGGTAATTTATATTTGCTGGGATATGCAGAGGTGGCTGTTCCACTGTCTCGGTTCACTTTCTGAACAACTGTAGCTGGGCATGTGTATAGGCAGGCCTGGAGATTTTTTTCTGGATTCTTTGTAAACCTGTTTCTTTTTTTTTTTTAATCAGTGCTTAGTACAAATGAAGGTAAAAAATGCCTAGCATACCAGTCACAGCACTCATGTAGTTAATAGCAGAAGAATGAGCCTAAACATATGGAACAAAGGAAAGGTGGGCACTGGCATGTGTTCTCCACATTAGTTGAATGGGAATGTTTAATAAGATACATTAGGAGGTACTATCTCCAGGACAACTCGTTTCCCCTCCCGTGGGTAGAAGAATCCTGACCATGTGGTATCTGAGCTATAAGAGGCACTGAATAAATATCTGTTGTGTGAAGGAATGATTGGGAAGTTTAGTCTTAAACAAGGAAGAGACTTTGGCAGTCGAAACATCTTTAAAATGAGGCAGTTGAGCGTATTCTAGATGAGGGTAAATTTCTATTGTTAAGGTAAATTCCCTAAATAAAATCATGATATTCTATGCTCCTTTGAAAATCAGATTGCTTGATTGAAGGCCCTTTTCAATAATATGAGTAGAACTCCATTACATTTCTCCTGTTCAGGAAACAGCAGGGAGAATTTTGTTGGCAGCTCTGTAGAGGCCTAAGAATGACTTCCCACAGAATCTGATTTGCCCAGGTTTCCTAAGGGGAGTCTGAGTTGCTAGGTTTGCTGCTGACCCAGGGATGCTCAGTGGGAGAAGTTAGACAAAAGGAGAGTCAGAGCCAGAGAAACTTTAGGCAGCAGCACTGGTGTTTGACTGGGCTACTTGTTCTAAAAAGTGGATGACTGGGTTGGCCCCAAAGCCACCAGAAATAAACAATGCAGTTTTCTTCACTCTTGATTCCTCCCTCTGTTGCAATTTAGTAAAAGTCAGTAACTTCTTCATCCCCTAGGCTGCCCATTTTCAGAGTCTAACAGGAAGGAGGGCTCTTATTCTCAGTGTTATCCAGGAACGCCAGAATTCTGATGCCTAAGAGTTGAGGTGATTTTACTTAAAACATTTATTTAAGAAACATTTATAGAATATGTTGGCCTTTCAGTTGCTATTTGTTCAGGTGGCACGCTTGTGATATTCAAGCTACCAAATCTCATTACATTCAAGGATTCAATTTTTTCCTAAGTTTTTTTCTTTCACTTTTCTAAGGAGAGCTCATGCTTAGAATTAGGATCACTTGTGCTGGCATTATCCTCCTGTGTGTGAAGCTAAGTACAGAGAATGATTGTAATTGCTTTTTTTTTTTTTTAACAGTGATTTCTTTAATTCATCCTTATGAACAAATATAATTCTTCTGGAAGTAAGTTCAAAATGTAACAGTCTCTAGCTCAGACAAATATTACCTGGTATGAAATAAATCTGTGAGAGCTACTATTTCCTAAGACAAATTATTACAAATTAAACTTGGAAGTGTGACCAGGAGAGAGGTGATGATCTAGACCAGAATACATTGCAGAGGTGAGGTGGTGGTAGAGATGGCCTTCTTTATTTTATTTTTCACTATACATATCATTATTAGACAAGTTTTGACTTTACTGTCATTTATTTATTTGCGGTATGTAGTTTATATATATATATATACACACACACACATACCATACACACACACATAAATACAAACACAATGGAAAAAAAATTGTACTATGCATTTTGGTTGCTTTACCTCAGGGCCAATAGAGAATGTTTTAAATAACCCTGATCATCTCATCGTTTTTATTTTTGTATCTGAAAGATCTTAGACTTTATGCTCTTATTCCCAGAATCATTAGGAACTCTAAATTTCAAGGGAGTAGAAATGAATAAAGGCAAACTGGCTTTCTAGGAAGAATCCAAGTACATTCTATTTCATGTTTCATGATGATCTTTTTGTCTCAGTATGTTGCATCAAAAGGAGGGAGCTTCAGAGGCTTTTTTCCTCATTTTAAACTGAGTTCAGGCTCAATGCTAGTTAGCTGGGTGTTTTTACATTTTTATTGTGAATAATGTTTAACTTAGAAGCAGCAGATTGATCCAAATGTACAGCATTTGGCTTTATAGTTTATTGAGATGCTAATTTATTCTCAGTTTTTGAACATATTTCATTTTATTTCTTCCTCACTTAGAATAGTAGCATAAAGACCTTGTATTGGTGTTGAGTTAGGAAGGACAAGAAAGCTTTATTTTCTAGGGGCATATTTATTGAGCTATGAGCCTTTGGGTAACTGTAAGGATTCTCAGAGATAAAGTAGAAATTGCTTCATAGGTTGATATTTATTCTTGTCCAGGTAAAGGTAAAACTAAAGAGGTTTTAACTTTTTTTTTTCCCCTAAAACTGGAGAAAATGGAAAAACAGAGAGCCAAATTACTTTCTAAAAATTCATCTTCTTGATTGTAGAACATGGGAAAAGCAGGGTCCTGTATACCCAAGTGACATTATGCCTGATCCAGTAGGGATGGAATAGACGTCAGAGTAGAGTGGTTACATATTTCATGTAGTTTAAGCAATATTTATGGAATGCCAAGAGAAAAAAGCAAGTGTCAGATGCCATGGCAATGATAATACTGAGGAAGACCTAGTTGTTGCTATGAACCAAAAAGTATCTGAGACAGGTTTCAATCAATTTAGAAGTTTATTTTACCAAGGTTAAAGACATGCACCCAGGAGACAGATCTGTGCCTTTCCCCAAAGATCAAGTTGAGAACTTCAGTACTTAAAAGGGAAAAGCAGCCTGGAGGGGAAAAGGGGAGGGCATGGTCACATTCCTGAATTCACAAAGAAAGGAGCGGGTAGGGAAATAGTCAATTAAATGTTCATCTCACGCTCAGTAAATCTCACTTTACGTAAGATAAGGTGAACATAGAGGTAAACATAGAACCTGCAGAGATATTTAACTTTTTATCTATAGCTATCTGCTTAGGAACAAAAGGTAAGGCAGCTTCTTACATGACTCAACTTTCAGCTTAATTTTTTTTTTTCTTTTGGCTTAGTGAAATTAGGGTCCCAAGTTTTTATTTTCCTTTCACATGGCATTCAAGTAGCCTTCAGTCTGATGGAATGTTTGCATCGAGGTACAGTGTAAGTCATGACCGAGGTCTAGAATTAGTGTTTGTTGGGGAGGAAAAGAAGGAGGATGGGGTTAAAGGAAGGAAAGAGGGAATTCAGTTTGTGAGAACAGACAAAGCTTTCATGAAGGCAAAAGCATTTTAAATGAACTTTGAAAGAAGTGAAAGCTTTCTAGAAGGGAAAAGAGAAGGGAGAGAGTTCCACCTAGTTGGAAGAAACAAGCTGTGAAAGAGAGCTGGGTGAGAGTTGATGTGTTTGGGAACAGTAAGTGGTTTAGTTTAATTATAGAGTATAGGGTACACTTCAATCCAGGAAACATTTTTTGAGTGCTTACTATGTGTATTATTTGCATTTTGATATTTCAGGGTTGGGGAGGTGTAGCTGAATATTCCTTTGGCCTAAGGGAGAGGAATCAAAAGAGAGGAGCTATTGAATATGTGGAAATGAAGGGTAATTTATGAATGGAATACTAGGACTTGATAGAATTAAGAATACAAATAGAGGGAGTTAGTTTTGGAATTGAATAAGGTCTGTCTTCTTCTGAGACTGTAAGGGAAAGAAGGAGATGGTTAAAAGTCAGGTGAATTTGAGCTTTATACAAGTAGAATGGATCTATAAATTAACAAACATTTGTTGAGGCCCTATTATACCAGGTACTAGGCACTGAGAAAGCAAAAACATGGTCTTAATCTCTATTGATTCTTTTCCCTCTACCAACTTTTTTTTTTTTTTTGAGACAGAGTCTTGCTCTGTTACCCAGGCTGATCTTGGCTTACTGCAACCTCCGCCACCTGGGTTCAAACGATTCTTGTGCCTCAGCCTCCTGAGTAGCTGAGACTACAGATATCTGCCACCATGCCTGGCTAAGTTTTATATTTTTAGTAGAGACGGGTCTCACCATGTTAGTCAGGCTTGTCTCAAACTCCTGGCCTCAAGTGATCCGCCCACCTCAGCCTTCCAAAGGATTATAGGGGTGAGCCACTGCGTTTGGCCCCCTCTGCCAGTTCTTTGAATGCAGTGGCCAGTGGCCATATATTATCTCTCTCTCCCTTTTTTTGTAATCTTCGACAGTGTCTAAAATGTGGTTCCTATGGCTGGGCGCGGTGGCTCACACCTGTAATCCCAGCACTTTGGGAGGCCGAGGCAGGCAGATCACGAGGTCAGGAGTTGGAGACCAGCCTGACCAACATGGTGAAACCCCGTCTCTACTAAAAATACAAAAATTAGCTGGGCATGGTGTCACGCGCCTGTAATCCCAGCTAATCAGGAGGCTGAGGCAGGGGAATTGCTTGAACCCAAGAGGCGGAGGTTGCAGTGAGCCGAGATTGCACCACTGCACTCCAGCTTGGGCGACAGAGCAAAACTCTGTCTCCAAAAAAAAAAAAAAAAAAAAAAGGTTTCTTGAATATAGTAGGGGACCAGTAAATGTTTGTTGAATTGTTGAATGGATTGAAGTCTAATCTGAATTATTTTTCTTTTTCCTTTAAATACTTTTGAGTATTTGATAGAGCTCCTAGCGTTATTAGGGTTCTCACTGGCCCAAAAGTGACTTGATCTAGAGAAAAGATGAACTAGATTTAAAGTCAAGACTGGGGCTGTACCCTCTGCCATTTGCCTGCTGTGTGATTTTGAGAAAATTACTTAATATGTATGAATCTCAATTTGTTAAAGTCATGGTAATAATACCCACATTGCCTACTTCCTAATGTTGCCTAAGACTTATGATATAATTTTACGTGAAAGTACTTTGAAAATCAAAAAGGATCTATGTAAGAGGTATTGAATTGTCAGACCTTTCTTCTTCATAATCAAGTATTCTATTTGGATTTAGAATTTAGTTACTTAACATTTTAATATTTCTTCTTGAATAATTTAGTTTCGTCTTAGAGAAAGATTTC
This sequence comes from Rhinopithecus bieti, assembly GCF_001698545.2. Lineage (NCBI taxonomy): Eukaryota > Metazoa > Chordata > Mammalia > Primates > Cercopithecidae > Rhinopithecus > Rhinopithecus bieti. The sequence continues at coordinate 4,863,583 of NW_016812542.1, forward strand.
ATGTGGATGTCTAGTTGATAGAAGACTTTTGTGGAGGCATAACTTAGGCAGATTTATGCAAATTTTAATGGACACTTTATTCTTTTATTTTCACACCCACAGCACTACTTAATAAGCTCCAGTGTGGCACTGGGAAAGTTTGAGGCTACATGCCTTTTTTATGTTACTTAGAAATTCTCTTGCCATCCACTGGGAGTGAGAGGATGGGAGTTAGTAATATGAGTGTGAAAGAAATCCTGTTTGTTGGCATTGCTGTAGTCAGGAAATAGGGAAGCCTTCAGTCTTAATTACTGAAGTTTAAGGCACGTAGAAACTAATAATGGAATATCTTAACTGAGACCATATTTTAAACTCAAAATAGAGACTTCTCTGTGTATTCAATGCCAGATGCATGAGTAACATTTATATTAGATTGACATAAAATATTGATCCTGGATCTTGTCTACACAGGTATTTCATTAATCACGGAGCCAGTGTAGGTATTGTCAATAGTGAAGGTGAAGTTCCCTCTGACCTTGCAGAAGAGCCAGCCATGAAGGATCTTCTTCTGGAGCAAGTAAAGAAGCAAGGTAACCTCATGGATTGGAGGGGGCCAGGAAAGACTCTCAAACACTGCCATTTACAGAAAATAATCCATTTGCTGTGTAGAGCATTTCACTGTCATATGACAGGAGAGGATTTGATCTGTCTGCACTGCATTAATCATTAATCCAGCATCAAGTATCCTCATAATAACTCACACAAGAGTAGGCCAGATGCCAAAAGGATGACCAATCATTGCTTGTTTTGCCATTCAGAGGTTGCATACCCATTATACAATTAAGAGTGACCTGATAAGGAGTGTGAACATTTCTTACTATGTGTATGCATGGTATTGGGATACAGTGTAAATTTGAGAATTGGCCAAATACAGTTTGTGACTTTGCATTCTTTTCCCTTGTTGAGAGCTAAAAGTGGTGCTGGGAAAGATATTTATTGTAACTAACCATGAGAATTAGTATGATAATTTGTTAAGGTGAGGAAGCTAACTTAGAATAATATATTCTAAAAATGCTTATTCTTATTTTATAGTTTTAGAAGAATCAATTTCACAGAATAGGATGGAATTCTTCAACCTGGAAGTCCCTGGGTTCTTTTTCCATCACAAAACTCTGTGGACAAGATTTGTAGTGAATTTTCTTTTTTTTTTTTTTTTTTTAGTCCTTCTGCTGAACTACCTTACTGACAATCTGCAGTCCATCCCAGAGGATTTAGCTCCAGTGGTCTTTCCCAATTTGAACTTTTAGAACAGTCAGGATCTATGCGCATTGTTTACATATTATCCAAAACTGCTTTTGTGCTACAACAGCAGAGTTGAGTAGTAGTGATAGATTGGATGAACCACAAACCTGAAAATATTGGCCCTTTGGAGAAAGTATGCTGATCCTACTTTAATATAGTGACGTTCTAGATCAGTAACTACTTGCTTTTGCTGCCTTTGATGTATAGTTTTTGTGTCCTATTTTTTTTTTTTTGAGACAGGGTCTCACTCTGTTGCCCAGGCTGGAGTGCAGTGGTGTCATCTCGGCTCATTGCAACCTCTGCCTTTCAGGTTCAAGTGATTCTCCTGCCACAGCCTCCTGAGTAGCTGGGACTACAGGTGTGCACCACCATGCCTGGCTAATTTTTGTATTTTTTGGTAGAGACAGGGTTTCACCATATTGGCCAGGCTGTTCTTAAACACCTGACCTCAAGTGATCCACCAGCCTCGGCTCGCAAAGTGCTGGGATTAAAGGCATGAGCTATGGCACCTGGCTTTGTGCCCTATTGAATTGAAGAATTTTATGCTTAGCATAACCTCCAGTCTCACTCAGTTTTCTCTCCTAAGATTTGCTTTAAAATGTACAAACAACTTTAAAAAAATCAGTTTTAAAAAATAATTTTGATTGGAGAAACCACTTTTTCTATTTTGATTGCTGACTCTTCAGTGAGGGAGTATACTCTATTGAAAGGGGGTATTCATATATATATTTAACTTTCCAGCACTGCTGACACTTCTTTGTGTTTGGAGTACTGATCTGTTTTAAATTGGTTTTAAACTGATCTCTTCACCCCATCCGCCTCCCAAAATCACACAGATAATACTTAGGTAGTTGACAGGTTCTCTTTTTTTTTTTTTTTTTTTTGAGACAGAGTCTCACTCTGTCTCGCAGGCTGGAGTGAAATGGTGCAATCTCAGCTCACAGCAACCTCCGCCTCCCAAGTTCGAGCAATTTTCGTGCCTCAACCTCCCGAGTAGCTGGGATTACAGGTGCCCACCACTATGCCCAACTAATTTTTGTATTTTTGGTAGAGACAGGGTTTCACCATGTTGATCAGGCTTGTCGCGAACTGACCACAGGCGATCCACCCACCTAGGCTTTCCAAAGTGCGAGATTACAGACGTGAGACACCGCACCTGGCAGGTTCTCTTTTAAGAGGTGAAAGGGAGTAGACCAAGCACAAAGACTGCTAATGAGTGTAAAACTTTTTGAATGGGTATATTTGTATTTGAGACATTTTATTATTTTGTATAATGGGGTATGCCCCACCCTAACCCCTTTTCACTGGCACAGATATTGGAAAGTTACTGGCTAAAGGGAGTAACTCTTGGAGTTTTTTCATGTTTTTAAGGAAAACAAAATCTACATTCCCTTGAAAGCAGACAGGTTTTTAAACTGCAGATCACCTACTAATCTGCCCTAGCTTATATATATTCAAGTCAGTGTATTTACCTGTATATGGAAATGAACTTTAGAGATAGTTCAATTTTTAAAGTATATCAATACCTGAAACCAAGATTTTGGATACTAATCCTATGGTATAGTGAGTGGATAGGGACCCAGAAGAAGAATGACACAGAGGGACCCAGGATATCGGAGTTCTAGTGGCAAGCTCTGTCACTGATGTGTTTTGTGGCTTTGAGCCAGATTCCTAATCTTTCTATTTTTATTTCCTCATCTGTTAAATGAAGATTGTAATATCTATTATATTTACCTTGAAGGATTGTTGGGAAACTAAAGTCATGTAACATGTAAAAAGACTTGGAAGTTTATAGCTTTGCACAAACATTATAATGTAAAAATAATGTCCCCTTTGTCTTTATGTTCCGTTGAAAACAATTTTAGGTGCATTCTCTTAATGGATCTGTATCACATAATATTTAACCTCATGATTTAATCCTGGTAAGACCATTAATATGTGTACAAATGCCATTGATCTTCTAAATTGATAATTACCCAACTTGATGGCTAAATTGTTATTTGTATTTATATTTATGATGTGCTTTAATCTAAGGAAAATATCCTGTCAAACTTAAGTGGAGCTTTAGTAATCCTGGCTGTCTGGTATCTGGTTTCTGTAGGAGTCGATCTAGAGCAGTCAAGAAAAGAAGAAGAGCAGCAGTTGTTGCAGGATGCCCGCCAGTGGCTCAACAGTGGGAAAATAGAGGATGTGAGGCAAGCTCGCTCAGGGGCTACAGCCCTTCATGTGGCTGCTGCCAAGGGCTACTCTGAAGTCCTCAGGTATTGTCCATTTACATCAATCAGGAGTGGTTCACTGGGAGAAGATGAAATGGGTTTTGGAAGCAGAGGCTGACTTAGATTTTCCACTGTGATGTGTTTTCTTTTTTGTTGGTTTCCTCTCTGATTGTACAGTCTTTCTCACATTTTGCTGGTATTCATCCATGGATTGTCTCCCTCCCTCCCACCATTCCTCTAGCTTCTCACTAACATGTATGATGTGAAACACAGTTGAGGTACATGGTTCTAGGAGGGGACTTCTTCCAGTTCTATGATTTGTCATTAATATCCCTTCAACAACCTCTTCTTGTGTCCTGTAATACTTGTGACCATTTGTTCCTTTTTGACTTATATAATTTATTTGATGTCATTAGATTAATTATATAGATCTTGAATATGCAGTGTCCAGCTGGCACAGGATAGCCAAAATTATATGAGGGATTTGGACTCGACTACTCTGTCTGTTCCATTTTTCCTTACATCCATACATGCTTCATGTAGCTCTTGGTACTTAATGTTGGCAGGCTTTCCCAAATACTTGAGTTGCCAAAGGCATTGTATGTGCAGTTGTTAACTGGACTCTTCCAGTATTTCATATTTCACCTAATGCAGGGTTCCTAGTAGGTATAGCAGTGTTTTTGGTGCTCCATTTCTGCCTGAGAGTGATATCCATAAGGGCCCCAATGTAGTTTGGGTCTTCAAGAGTCAAATCTTTTCTCTTCCATGCATACAAGTTAAATTATAGCTTTATAGTTAGCAAAAAACTGGAGTTATATGGGTATACAGTAAATATAGTGTCCTAGAAAAATCAACCAGAAAGCTAGTTGGGAAAATACCCTGAAGAGAATGAAGTCTTCATTTTATTTTATTTTTTTAAACTTTATTGTTGACACTATTACAGATAGACAGAATGACCACAGCCTATTAGAGTCTTCATTTTATATGTTACTTCTTCCCTGCACTGGAAAATGGAAAATGTACCTTTAACAGAGTTATGTGATTTGGCTAATTGAATTATGCTTTGGTTAATCTTAGGTACATACCTTTCCATATACTCCCCTTGTATGGTATAACATGGATATGCCTAGGAAATATCTTATGACTTTTTCGAGAGGATTGATAAAGATCATCTATGATTGGTATGCAAAGTAGTAACCATGAAACCCAAACTGTGCCTTAGAGGGCAGAAGTAATCATAAGACCCCTGTGGTTCAGGGCCAAAATCTGAAATATCAATTACATAATAGTTTATTTGTCAGAAAACTGTAATATAGAGGAGATACATGTCTTGTTTTGGGTTTTCTTTTTAGACTTTTAATACAGGCTGGCTATGAACTCAATGTTCAGGATTATGATGGCTGGACTCCCCTCCATGCTGCTGCACACTGGGGAGTGAAGGAGGCTTGCTCCATCCTGGCAGAAGCACTCTGTGACATGGATATTCGAAACAAACTGGTTAGTGAGCTTGAACCTCTAAAAGAACAATGAGATTGGTGGCTGGGTCTCTAGAATAAAAGGCTTAACATCTCTATTCACTGGCAGTCTGACTGTTCTGGTGAAATATACATCACTGGTAGCTATAATGTTACCCTCTACCACGCTACCTCTGGCCCTATTAATACAGAGTTATGTTTGTTATTTAAAATAAAACTCCGGCCGGGCGCGGTGGCTCAAGCCTGTAATCCCAGCACTTTGGGAGGCTGAGACGGGCGGATCACGAGGTCAGGAGATCGAGACCATCCTGGCTAACCTGGTGAAAACCCGTCTTTACTAAAAAAATACAAAAAAAAAAAAACTAGCCGGGCGAGGTGGCGGGCACCTGTAGTCCCAGCTACTGGGGAGGCTGAGGCAGGAGAATGGCGTTAACCCGGGAGACGGAGCTTGCAGTGAGCCAAGATCTGGCCACTGCACTCCAGCCTGGGCAACAGAGCGAGAGTCCGTCTCAAAAAATAAATAAATAAATAAAATAAAATAAAATAAAACTCCATGGACCTTCTGATTGTATTTATGTTCAAGCCTCCAAAACAGGAAAAAAATATATTTGTTCTTGGCAAAAAATGAGCTTTGAGGAGCCTAATGTTACTGTCTGTGCTAAGGTATGAAAGATTTTATGGTTGCTGTATTCATGTGAGTCATTAAAATGTTATAATGACAAAGATCCTTGAGTTTGGCTGAAAATAGTGTTATTCAGCCTCACTTCAAACAACTTAGAAGCTCTGGAACTCCTATCCCTATGTCTACTGATTTTATTATTATTATTATTATTATTATTATTATTATTATTATTTTTCATGTCATAAGTTTATTGACAAACATATCTAGTATGC
>NW_016812542.1:4869978-4872448 GCF_001698545.2 Rhinopithecus bieti
TTTTTTTTTTTTTTTTTTTTGCAGAGATGGGGTCTCACTGGTTTCCCAGCTGGTCTCAAACTCCTGGGCTCAAGTGATTCCCCAGCCTTGCCACTTGTAATCCCAAACTCTGTGTTTAAAGAATTTGGTGTTTCTTGTTATGTGTCCTCTGTGATAGATGAAGGTGTTATCATAATGTATGGTAGACCAGTTAGGGAAGCAGTTACTATTGGAATGAAAGGCAAAAATTGAATGTTGAATAATATTGAGTAATCCCAAAGTGTTGGGATTACAGGTGTGAGCCACTGTGCCCAGCCCATATATGTACTGATTTTCTGGTAGTGCAGAGACATGGCCTTTTAATTAGTAGATATTCTTATCTGTGTCACATCTCTCCTGAACCCAGGTTTCATTCTCAGACTATGGATCAGGATTCTTAATTATGCTGATGCTTCCTAAAAGGAGTAACTTTCTTGTCAGTCCTCCCTTCACTTAAAGGAAGATGATTCCTGTGATTTAATCTTTATTGAACATGTGCCCTGAACCTCCCTCTGAAGTTTTGAAGAGCTCTTTATGGAATTTATCATAGCAATTAAGACCAGTTTCCATTTTAGAACAGATACAAGTAGGGATTTCACTTGATTATTTGCCAGGTGGCAATAAGGATTAGAAATGGTGTGATTTCTGCAATACTGTTGTACAAACTCTATATTTAAAGGATTTGGTGTTTCTTGTTATGTGTCCTGTGTGATAGATGAAGGTGTTATCATAATGTATGGTAGATTAGTTTGAAAAGCAGCTACTATTGGAGTCAAAAGCAAAAAGTGACTATTGAATAGTTCCCTAATAAAGTCATGTGATTGCTGCTTCTGTTTTCTATCAGTCATAGTGCTCCTTTTCTCTGCCAGGGCCAGACACCATTTGATGTCGCTGATGAGGGTCTCGTGGAACATTTGGAGATGCTCCAGAAGAAGCAGAATGTGGTGAGTCTCTGATTGGTGCTTTTGAAACTTTTCTAATAGTTTGCAGTTCACACCGAGTATCTCAATTGCTTGTTTCAGTTATGTCTGCTGAGAGTTGAAATGGACATATCTGCATTCCAGAGATGTTAATTGTTCCCTTCAGGAACTATAAACAGTCTGTTAGAAGAATACATCCCAGAAACCATTATTGTTCAGGATTTTTGCTCATTATAAGATAGCCTTCAAGGAGCTAAAAGTTAAAACAGCCGCAAAAAACTAATACCCTTGATTTCTAGAAAATGAATGTGATATGTTCAAATCATATGTTTTTCCAAACAGAAAGTACCAGAGTGGAGGACACCTCGTAGCTTTTCTCTTTCTTATTGACTAAAAAACTATCTTTATTTAAACACATTGATTACAGAGAAGAATATATTTATTTCTTTAAAAATAAGGAAATACACACAATACTAAAACTGTCATTTCATATAGAGAGTATTTGGTCAGTGATTCATACTTACTCCAGTTTTATGAAACATCCAGAATTCAGTCCTCCTTTCTCTGCTCCTCATTTTGAATCTTTTATTGTTTGGTCATGCATGCCTTTGGCTTAATTAGTGCTATACAGGAGAACTACATAAGTATGGTATTTGTGTTCAGACTGCAGGATGGAAAACCCACCCAATACACAGATGAAGAGTGAATAAGCCATATTTTTTACTCGTAAAGCAGATGAATAATTTGAGTGGGGAGAATAAAGATCAATGACATTAGGGTGGGACATTAGGGGCAAAAAAATCAATGACGTTTTTTGTTTTTGTTTTTTCTTTTGCACATGCTGTCACTCAGGTAATGTAAACTAAAGTTTAGGACAAATGTGGAAAACAGCAGTTCTGAATCAAAGAACTACACAATGATGGGACAGATCAACCATACCTAACCTCTGTTGTGTTCAGCATTATGTCTGGTATGGTAAAGTGAAGATTCTGGTTATTTTAAGGCTCAGTGGAAAAGTCACATACATAAAGCTCAGACAAACACAACTTAAAGTTTGTTTTGCTCTCTTTGTTGAGCAGTCAGGATCACTGAAACCAGGATTTTCTTTTTTTTTTTTGAAACGGAGTCTCGCTCTGTCGCCCAGGCTGGAGTGTGGTGGCCGGATCTCAGCTCACTGCAAGCTCCGCCTCCCGGGTTTATGCCATTCTCCTGCCTCAGCCTCCTGAGTAGCTGGGACTACAGGCGCCCACCACCTCTCCCGGCTAGTTTTTTGTATTTTTAGTAGAGATAGGGTTTCACCGTGTTAACCAGGATGGTCTCGATCTCCTGACCTCGTGATCCGCCCGTCTCGGCCTCCCAAAATGCTGGGATTACAGGCTTGAGCCATCGTGCCCGGCCCAGGATTTTCAAATACAGTGTCAATACTGTTATTTAGCAGCAACAGCCTTCCTAATTATAAGTTGTCTATTTTGCACAGTTAGGTTCTTGTAATTTTTTTTTTTTTTTTTTTTTTTTTTTTTTTTTTTTTTTTT
>NW_016812542.1:4875085-4892425 GCF_001698545.2 Rhinopithecus bieti
CGCGCCCGGCTAGTTTTTTGTATTTTTAGTAGAGACGGGGTTTCACCGTGTTAGCCAGGATGGTCTCGATCTCCTGACCTCGTGATCCACCCGCCTCGGCCTCCCAAAGTGCTGGGATTACAGGCTTGAGCCACCGCGCCCGGCCAGGTTCTTGTAATTTTAGTTTTTACTTTTATTTTATTTATTTTGAGACGGAGTCTCACTCTGTTGGCCAGGCTGGAGTGCAGCGCACAGTCTCAGCTCACTGCAAGCTCCGCTTCCCGGGTTCACGCCATTCTCCTGCCTCAGCCTCCCTAGTAGCTGGGACTACAGGTGCCCGCCACCATGCCCGGCTAATTTTTTGTATTTTTAGTAGAAATGGGGTTTCACTGTGTTAGTCAGGATGGTCTTGATCTCCTGACCTCGTGATCCGCCAGCCTCAGCCCCACAAAGTGCTGGGATTACAGGTGTGAGCCACCGCACCAGGTGGTTCTTGGAATTTTAAAAACTTTTTCTGGAATAAGTTTAGACTCACACAGAAGTTGCAAAAATAGAGAGTTCCTGTGTATTCTCTACCTAGCATGGTAAGGTCTTTGAACATCAATAGTATTATTCATGAAATAATATTTCTACACCAGTGGGAATGGAACTTATCTTTGCCCTCTGCATAACTTTGAGTTCCAGGGATATAAATACATTTTGTCTAGAGCATGCATCTAAATAGCAGACCATTTTCTCTAAGGGCTTATTTCCCATTTGGTACCTGTGTTTTCTTTAGAAATATTGCCAACTTATTTCAGTATATGAATCATAAAGAATTCTTTCAGGTTCCTTTTGGCTTTTTATCCTTCAGAATCTAGACTTTTTTTGAAGATTGGGTTTGGATATTTGATAGGAGCAGTTTTATTGAAGTTCTTAACACCATGTCTTTTCTATTCTACCTTGGATGAGTTCTGTCATCTAAGGAGACCCAGCTGATATGTTTCTCTTTTTCTCGGGTTCCCCACTACCTCTTTGGTGTTGGTCCTATTTTCTTCAGAATGACAGTACCATTTTGGTTCTCAATACTGCTGATTTTTCACCAATAGTCAACTTCTTCCCTTTTCTCTCTGTTTTCTCCATTTCCAGCTTCGAAGTGAAAAGGAGACACGGAATAAACTCATTGAGTCAGACCTGAACAGCAAGATGCAGAGTGGGTTCTTTAAGAAGTAAGACATTTAGGCTTGAGTAGTGGGATGAGCTTTGCTCTGTGTCAGTGACATACTTCAGAATTTATAAAGTGAAGAAACTCTGTGTTTGTATTTAGCCAAATGATCTATAAACTTGTGGGAAAGTATGTGGAACAAGAGAGTGGCATTGATATGTGAGGGAGACACTTAGAAAGGTTGACTGTGTTTTATTTTTTTATTTTTTTATTTTTTTGAGACGGAGTCTCGCTCTGCCACCCAGGCTGGAGTGCAGTGGCCGGATCTCAGCTCACTGCAAGCTCCACCTCCCGGGTTTATGCCATTCTCCTGCCTCAGCCTCCCAAGTAGCTGGGACTACAGGCGCCCGCCTCGTCGCCCGGCTAGTTTTTTGTATTTTTTAGTAGAGACGGGGTTTCACCGTGTTAGCCAGGATGGTCTCGATCTCCTGACCTCGTGATCCACCCGTCTCCGCCTCCCAAAGTGCTGGGATTACAGGCTTGAGCCACCGCGCCCGGCCGACTGTGTTTTAAACTTCAGAATTAATTTAGACTGTGTGCAGCATTTCAGCATTTTAAAATCCTGGCTTAGGCATTCTTAGTCTCAACTTCTGCCTCTGCTTACTGTAAGTTTCATGAACTCAGAGACAATGAGACAATGTCTATTTTGTTTATGACTATACCAGTGCCTAGCATGATTCCTGGCATGTAATAAGTACTCAGTAAACATTTGTTAAATTATTTTTTTGAATATTTATCCACCGTCATCAAAATTCATAGCTCTCCTTTTTTCTGTGTGTTAAACAGGCCAGATTTCCTTGAGCCATACTCTGTAGTCAAATACTAAATCTTAGTCTGCAAAAATGAAGAGTTTGGAAGAACACACAGATGTAAAGAAGAATTTGAATGTGTTTCTGTTATTGCTTCCACATACAGGTTTATAGACTTGTTCCCTTTATTATACCTGATTATCACTTCTGAATTACACTCAAGTTGTCATCTTTAATTTAGCAAAGAGAAGATGCTCTATGAGGAGGAGACACCTAAGTCCCAAGAAATGGAAGAGAACAAAGAATCTAGTAGCTCCAGCTCAGAGGAGGAGGAAGGTGAAGATGAAGCTTCTGAGTCAGAAACTGAGAAGGAGGCAGGTAATGCAAAGTTGTTCATAGTAAAGACCCTCTATCTCCATAGTGTAAGGAGATTACTCGTTGTCGGAGAGCTAGCCAGGCCTCACAGGACTCCAAAAAGAGCTTGAAGTTTAATTTTCAAGGATAAGATATCAAATTGCCAGTGACCCCCTTATATAAAAACTGTGAGCTATGTTAGACTATATCTACCAATTCCTGTGTAGCCATAGGATAAGGTGCACAAAGAATTCTTAGGTGCATGCTGGGTACGGTGCCTCAGCACTTTGGGAGGCCAAACAGGGTGGCTTGCTTGAAGCCAAGAGTTCTAGACCAGCTTGGACAACATAGCAAGACCCTGTCTCTACAAAAAAATTTAAAAAGAAAAAAATAATTCTTATGTGAGGAATCCAATTCTCCTTACCCTGGGTTGGTAGATGGTATAGAAACCAAAATCCAAAAGTCAATATGCTGAGAGGCAGAGAAGATGAGATCTTGCAGAAGCTCTTAGGGTCAAACCAACTGGTGAATGATTTGCCTGATTTCCTAAACAGAATCCTAAAATCTTTTTTTCCCTCTCGTGAGTTGGGGAGTAAGGAAGGAAGAAAATCATATTTACCTTTATGGCTATTATTGATAATATATACCTCATATAGGGCTTCCTCTTTTTTTTTTTTTTGAGACAGAGTCTCGCTCTGTTGCCCAGGCTGGGGTGCAGTGGTATGATCTCAGATTACTGCAACCTCCGCCTCCCAGGCTTAAGTGATTCTCATGCCTCAGCCTCCCAGTAGCTGGGACTACAGGTGTACACCATCATGCATAGCTAATTTTAGTATTTTCAGTAGAGACAGGGTTTCACTGTGTTGGCCAGGCTGGTCTCAAACTGCCGATCTCAAGTGATCCGCCTGCCTTGGCCTCCCGAAGTGCTAGGATTACAGGCATGAGCCACCGCACCTGGCCCTAGAGCTTAAGTTTATTGTTTGACAAGACAGGAACCCCAACAGTGAGTGAGATGTTGAACATGGTCAGACCAACAAGCTGAAAAATAATCCACAAGTTTTGATTTATAGTCAGGCAAACACTGAGAAAAGAATAGTGTACCTGTGCCCCACATTCACTCTCATATTATCCCTCCAAACTGGAGTCCATGATAAGATGAAATGTTTCTGCTAGAGGGGAAAGAGTCACACATTATGTTTACAATGGAGTCTGTGTTTTCCTCTGAACTCTGCCATGGTTGGCCTACCTATAATATATATATATAATTTAACTTACTCTGTTGTCTGGGCACCAGCTCCTCATGAGGTCTGGCCTTGCTGATATGATTTCTCTCCATGATGGGAGAATACTACCCTTCTTCATGTCTTAGTCTCTGAGGCTCACTGAATGTCAGTCACCAAAAGGAAGTCAGAGAACCATCCAGTTCTACAGAGAAGAAAGGCACCAGCTAAGTTTACAGTATAGGAGTTGACTTTTTATTCATTGAGACTTGAACTTCTATTATTTATCATGCACAGTATGCTCTGGGAATGTTATTGTAGTACCTATCAGAATTTCTAAATGTGCATCTTTTTGATATTTTATTATTTATTGAGTACTTACGTGTTCTGGGCTTCAAATATTTGAAACAAATATCTGAACTTGCTCTATTCTAGATAGCTTTTGTTAGTTGCTAAGGTATGAGAAAAATGGGAGGGAGCTGCCTGAATGACTGTCATTGCTTTATGATTTGTACCCTTGCCTTAGATCTCTTGTTCTCTGTAGCCCGTCTTCACATTGCTATTGGCATAAACACCCACAGTACCCTTTTGATTATGCTACACCTCTGTTTAAACCTATGACCACCTCCCTCACTCTGTCTTTGCCTACAGAGTAAATAAACCGCAAGCCCCACAGTCTGGCCTTCAGGACTTTTCATAATCTAGCTCCAGCTGACCTTTCCAATGCTGTACATAGATAAGGACACATTTTGGCCAAGTTGGACTGCTTAATTTCCTCAAACATGCCCTGAGCTTTCCTGCTCCTGAACATTTGTACCATTTAAGCCTAAATTCATTTCAGGCCATTAATGCTCATTGAGTGATTTCTGTAGAAAACTATAGGATCTAGCAGGTTGAAAAAGTCTTTCTTTAGGTTTTTCTGGTATAGGAAGCTGAAAGGAAATGGGCCACCTCACTGTTCTTCTACCCCGTGATTGTTCTCTGTTTATGTGCCTACTTAACTCTGCTGTAGCACTCATCATTTTGGCTGGGAACTCTGGGTTCATTGTTGAACTCCCAGGTCTCAGCTCAATGCCTGGTACATAACAGGCATTCACATTCATTAAATGTTTTTTGTTGAATATATCTAGTCAGGGAATAGAAAGGTGTATACATGAATAAAATACATGTCACATGAGAGATATAAGTGTAGTCGATGGTATTCACTAGTAACAAACATTGTATCTAGTTCAGGGAATTACAATAAAACTTTACATTTGTAGAGTGCTTTTTACTTTGCACTACACTTAAACATTTTTCTTTAATCCTCACAGCCACACTCTGAGGTATATATTATTATCACTACTTTTTAGAATGGGAAATTGACACTGTAGGAGGTTAGGTGAGTTAGGTTTCACAACTGGCAAGTGGCGTGCCCAAGATCTGGACTTTGATCTGGGACTCCCCAGAGTAGTAGGGACCCAAGTGCCATATTGGAAATTATCTGCATAAGAAGTGAAGGGTAAAACTGTAGAAAAGGATGAGATCCCCGAAGGACAGATTATATATGGATTTTATATATGATATAATAACGTGGAGATAGTTTTCAGTTTTTATCTGAAAGTTAGAGTTGGAGCCTACCAAGATGGGAATAACGTGGAGTTTATTTTCTTCTGCCAACAGTTGCAAGAGATCTTATGTTAGTTTACATCCAAGCATTACAAGGCCTTAATAATCTGTTTTGATAATGGGCAAATCTTTTCAATTAGCAGAAAAGGACATAGACACAAAGATAAGATTTTTATACTAGTAGTTGTTAATTCTCTTGTTTTAAATAACAGGTAAAAAGCCGGAAACCTTTGTCAACCGTTCCAACTCTGAAAGCAAGAGTAGCATCACGGAGCAGATACCAGCACCAGCTCAGAATACCTTCTCTGCTTCTTCTGCTAGGAGGGTGAGTACTTTTTACTTAATTTAGGAATTACATTTTACCCTACTGCAGTAGCACACATCTAGAAAGGCCTTAAAGGTACATTCTTGCAAAATAATGAAAATACATTTTGCCTGTCATAATCTGCTCCCATAACAAAAAACACAGGCTGAGTGGCTTAAACAACAGAAATTTATTTCTCACAGTTCTGGAGGCTGGGAAGTCTCAGATCGAGGTACCAGCCAATTCAGTTCCTGGTGAGGGCCCTCTTTCTGACATAAATATAACCACCTTCTCGCTATGTCCTAACATGGCAGAGAGAAGGAGCTCTGGTATCTCTTTCTCTTCTTGTAAGGTAACCAGCCCTATCGGATTAGGGCCCCACCCTATTTTGTTGTTGTTGTTGTTGTTGTTGTTGTTGTTGTTGTTGTTGTTGTTGAGACGGAGTCTCGCTCTGTCACCCAGGCTGGAGTGCAGTAGCCGGATCTCAGCTCACTGCAAGCTCTGCCTCCCAGGTTTTACGCCATTCTCCTGCCTCAGCCTCCCAAGTAGCTGGGACTACAGGCGCCCGCCACCTCGCCCGGCTAGTTTTTTGCATTTTTTTAGTAGAGACGGGGTTTCACTGTGTTAGCCACGATGGTCTCGATCTCCTGACCTCGTGATCCGCCTCCCAAAGTGCTGGGATTACAGGCTTGAGCCACCGCACCCGGCCTTAGCCCCACCCTATTAACCTCATTTAACCTTCATCACTCCTCACAGAACCTTATCTCCAAATATAGTCACATTGGGAATTAGTGCTTCAATATATGAATTTTGGGAGGACACAAACATTCAACCCATAACATTGCCGCCCAAAATCTATAAGGTCATTACCAAACAAATTTGGCTACCATGTGTTAAGATAACATAAGATAGAGTAGTCCGAGGCCAAAGAGATTTTGTCATTTGCCTCTTTTCTTTGTATCTGAAGTTAAGATGCCTACATGTAAAGTGTGGACTGGGCTAGAAGATATCTAGCATCCAGTATTCATTGTTTTGATGATTATTCTCCTTTTTATGTTTCTCCTTTAAGACTTTCATGAGTAAAGTCTTTATACCTTATGATGAGTAGAGGGCAGACGTAGAAATAACTTGTTAAAATACCAGAGGCATCTCCTCCTGTAACTTTGTGCAGGCCTCTGAGAATCTGTAGGCTTCTAGTCAGTGAGACTGAGTTGAATGATGACCCTGTTCTACAAAGTATAAAAGTCGTTTTGAGGTTAAGAATTGATTTGAGTTCTTTGGAGTGAAGCTGTTGAAAAAGCTCTGTGGTTATATAGGTATGAACTTAATGATCTTCTTAGCACTTCATGAATTGGAAAGATAGGCTTGTGGTATTCTTGTAGAAATGAGAGAACAAAGGCCTGGCTACTTATTTATCCCTAGAAGCATCATTGTGAATAATTAAAGAGGTTTCCAATAAATGTAATCTCACTCATTATTCAGTCATTTAGGTGTACCTCATATACTGCCACTGCTTCTAAGGATGCCTAGACTTCCTACTTTTTTCAATAGAAAAATACTAAATTAGACAGGTACAGTGTCTCACACCTTTAATCTCAGCACTTTGGGAGGCCAAGGTGGGCAAATCACTTGAACCCAGGAGTTTGAGACCAGCTTGGGCAACGTGGGAAAACCGCATCTTTAAAAACAATAAAACAATTAGCCAGGCGTGGTGGCACACACCTGTAGTCCCAGCAACTTGGGACTGGGAGGCTAAGGTGGGAGGATCACTTGAGCCCGGGAGGTCAAGGCTGTAGTGAGCTGTGATTGTGCCATTGCATTCCAGCATGGGCAACAGAGTGAGACCCTGTCTCAAAAACAACAACGACAACAGCACCACCACCACCACACACACAAACACACACACACACACACACACACACACACACACACACACACACACACACAGAGATACTTATTCTACTTTGCTAAAATGATGCTGGGGAAGGCATTTTCCCCCTTAGAATCAGGGTAGCTTGTAAAAAGCTGACATTATTGAACCCCTAAAGCTAAAAGGAGTACATACATGTGTACATTCAGATGACTAATGAAAAGAGAAAATCTTACGTGAGTTGGAGATTAGTGATTAATATTTTTATTTATTTTCACTGTATCAGGCAGTAAAGGTAGCCTCATATTGGAAGAAAGGCCGAAGTCTTCTTGAAAAGGTCTTGGACCTCATGAAGGGTCTGTTAGCTTGTGTTCCAAAGACTGGTTGTACCGCTAACTGGTCCTTGGTCTAATGCTGATCTATGATGTTTCCCTAGTTTATGGCAAAATGAGATAATTAAGGACAATGTAAGCTTTCCATAAAGCTTTCTTTTCTGATATTAACATTTCATTTTAATGAAATGGTGGTGATGATGAGTTCAAAAGAAAACATCTTTCAGAATGTTATTTTCTTTTGGCAAAATTAAATTTGAAAGATAAAAGATAGCAACCCTTTGACCTCTAGTTTTGTGGGGATTTTTTGTTTTTTTTTGGGGGGGGGGCTGCTCAGTGAAATCTAAAGCTCTCTAAACTGCTGCTCTAGATCAAATAAATTTCCTTGAAATTAGCAGAATTTAAGTGGAGTGGCTTCTAGAATTTTTATCAATGTTAACTTAAATCACTTTATCATAGTACCTTAAAATGTACTTATAAATTAGCTTGTTCCTGGCTGGACATGGGCTCATGCCTGTAATCACAGCACTTTGAGAGGCTGAGGTGTGAGGATTGCTCGAGTTTAGGACTTCGAGACCAGCCTTGGCAACATAGGGAGACCTTGTCTCTACTAAAATTTAGAGAAAATTAACCGGGCATGGTGGTATATGCTGGTAGTCCCAGCTACTTGGTGGGCTGAGGTGGGAGGATCGCTTGAGCCCAGGTGGTCAAGGCTGCAGTGAGTTCTGATTAGGCCACTGCACTCCAGCCTGGGCGACAGAGTGAGACCCTACTTCAAAAAAATAAAAATAGAAGATAAATTAGCTGGTCTCATTTTTTCCAGTCTCCACATATTACAAGGAGGGATTAAGCTCATTATCGTCATTTTACAGGTGAGCATGTTGAGACCTAGAGAAGTAAAGTATCTTATTTTCAGTTCCACAGTGAGTTAGAAGAAGATACATTACTCGAATACAATCTCCTGGTGTTCCAGGTCAGTATTAATTGCACAAGGATAGCAAATGGTGTTTAATTTCTCATAACAACTCTGTCAGGTAGGAGCACTGTGTGAAGAATCCGAGGCTATTTTTGACTTAGGAAGAAAGAGCCTGGAGAGGTTATTAGTGTTTGCCGGGTGAGGGAGGGAACATTGGCAGAAAGACTGCCCTGTATTTGTTCTTAGCTACCTTATGTTGCCTTGCTGAACTTAGTTAAGTGTGGAAAAGGCAAATAGGCTGAAAAAGAATCATCAGAGCCTTTATTTTCATTTCTTTTGCTTCTCTCGTAGTTCTCTTCTGGCCTTTTAACAAGCCAGAAGAGCCCAAAGATGAATCTCCTTCTTCATGGAGATTGGGACTGAGAAAAACTGGCAGCCACAACATGCTGAGTGAGGTGGCCAATTCCAGGGAACCTCTAAGGGACCGAGGCTCTTCCATCTACCGTTCCTCTTCAAGCCCTCGGATTTCTGCTCTACTAGACAACAAAGATAAGGTGCAGTTTGGGAGGGTATGGGGGAATTCCAACGTAGTTTTTTTTTCCATGAAAATTCAATCTTAGGAACAAATGAAAATATTTTCTAGTCCTTAAGTTGATTTTGGAAATGCAAAGCCTTTAAAGGGAGACAGGCACACTGATAGTTTAATCAAGTAGCTATTTGCTTGCTATTATTTACTTGGCCAAAAAAAAAAAAAAAAACTTTAAAATAGCTTTTCCTTTTGGTTCGTTCAGTCTTCCTTGCCCCCTTACCTAAAGCAAAAAATGGATCAGAAACATAAAAATTTCAATATGGCGGAGGGGGGCACAGGACCCCAGGCAGGGATCCTGGAGCCAGAGGGCCAATTCCTATCCCCTCAGCAGCATGGCATTGTGTGCTGAACCCTCTGAGCCCTCTGCCCCCGCCTCCTGCCAGGGTCCCACTGCTCGAGGACTTCGAGGTGCTGGATGGGGTTGAGAATGCAGAGGGCAAGGAGGAAGAGGAGGAGGAAGATGACCTTAGAGAACTGCCACTGCTGGAGGACATGGGACAGCCTCTGGTGGAAGAGACTGAACAGCCTGGGACCTTGGCCCGAGAGTTCCTCATTGCCATTGAGCCTGAGCCTGCCCCGTCCCCGGCCCCAGAAGAGTGGCCAGACATAACTAGCTGTTGAGGAAGAAGACGCTTGTCCCAGGGCTGCCGGGTTTGAGCCGCCCAGTCAAGGGCCAGGTGGTCACCGTGCATTTGCAGACATCACAAGAGAATGGCATGTGGGTGCAGGAGGAGCCAGAGCTGGTGTTCACCCTGAGCGTCTGTCAGGTCATCCAGGCCGTGGATCTCAGTGTCTAACTCATGGACGTGGGGGAGACAGCCATGGTCACTACTGACTGCATGTACTGCTACAGCCCCCAGGACAGGAGCCCATACATCCCCCGCACGCGGCCCTGTGCCTGGAGGTGACCCCGAAGATGGCCGTGGACTGGCCTGACCTGGAGGTGCTGGAGGTGCTCATTAGGGAGGAGGCGTGGCCTTGCCCAACCGGAAGTGGGAAGACCTTTGCGCTGGCCACCAACTCCTATGACCTTTGCATCAAGACCGTCAAGCCTCCAGCGCCAAAGTGGACAGTGATCCGTTCCGAGAGGAAGGGAGCAGCCTCCCCTGCAGTTGAGGGTGAGGTGTCTGAACAACCTGGTGGCCTCACAGGTGAGGCTCGACCACTACTGCACAGCCCTGCGCTCCTGCAACCTTGTTGGAGCACCATCTGGACAACATCAAGGCTGTCTTCCACAAGGGCAAGATACTGCCCCAGCAGGGTGAGTACAGTGAGGCCATCCCTATCCTGAGGGCGGTCCTGAAGCTGGAACCTTCCAACAAGACTATCCACGCAGAGCTCTAGAAGCTGGTGAAGAAGCACGTGGCACAGCGGAGCATGGAGACCACTCTGTACCAGAAAATGCTGGGCAACCCCAGCCGTGCCCCAGCAAGGGTGCCTGGTCCAGCCCATGGAAGTGGCTATTTGGGGCAACTGCTGTTGCCTTGGGGGGTGTGGCACTTTCTGTGGTAATTCCTGCCAGGAA
Organism: Rhinopithecus bieti; assembly: GCF_001698545.2. Taxonomy (NCBI): domain Eukaryota; kingdom Metazoa; phylum Chordata; class Mammalia; order Primates; family Cercopithecidae; genus Rhinopithecus; species Rhinopithecus bieti. The sequence goes on from NW_016812542.1 coordinate 4,885,736, forward strand.
CTGACCGCCCAGGTGGCCACCACCCCATCTGCTCACCATGGACCCTGCCCTGCGCTCCCTAACTCCCCCAGGCTCCCTGTCCACTGCCCTCCCTGGTCCAGCCGCCTCTTCCAAGTTGGAGGCAGCAAGGATTGGGGGTTGTGCAGCCCAGCCAGTAGGAGGGACTGAGGTCCTCTAGGAAGAATGCTCAGAGCAAGGGGGCCCTCATTCCTTCAGACCCAGTTTTCCCCCAACTCCCCTTCTCCCGCTGGGCTAGGTCTCCGCTGGGGCCGGCCTCAACTTCTCCTCAACAGGCTTGGGGGCAGCCCCTGCTGCCTTGCCTGCCCCACGCTGTCTAGGCTGCTTTCCCGCCACAGTGAAATAAAGCCTCCTACCCTGCAAAAAAAAAAAAGGAAATTCAGGATGGCCTAAGAGGTTCTCTGGGCTTTGAATCCAAATTAAGCTCAGGAAAATTAGTACTTGGAAAAATAATTTTTAACTTGTCATTCATTCATTAATATAGTTAGGCTAACTTCACAAATAGTTTGTATATTCATTCAAGATTAGTAAATTTTTATTTTCTTCACTCTTTAGTTCCAGATTTTATAGGACTCTCTTAGTGCTTTTCTCTGGGGTCACATCTTCCTTTTAATCACAGTCCTCTTGCTTTATATCTCTGGAGACTACTCAAAGAGGTGAGGCATATTGGTTGGATTAACTCTGCAGCATACTATTGTACATATTCCTAAGGAAGCTGTATTTCAAGGAAAAGATGTACTGGGGACTATTGGGGACTACATAAATCTTATTTCATCAAGAATATTAGAGTGGAGCTTTCTGTTTGTGGCTTTTCAAAGGCTCTCCTCCTCTCTTGGCAGAGGTGCTGCTTTGTATAATTTGTGCTGCTGTTTTCTTTATTTGCTCATCCTGACTTTCCCATGAGAATTATTTCCCTTCATACTGTTTTTTAATGGAAGAAAGTTAGGAGTAAGCTTTTGAAAGCTAACCTTTTGTAAATACCACTCAAAATAGAATTACTGTTGGATCCAGAAATAAGATTATATAGGTATATTAAGTTCTGCTTTTTTACTCAAAATGTTTTACGCTATGCCAGTATTGTACCTTTCTTGTGCTTTACTTCTTTTTATTTTACAGGAGAGAGAAAACAAAAGCTATATTAGTTCACTAGCACCCCGGAAGCTCAACAGCACAAGTGATATTGAAGAAAAGGAGAACAGGTAATCCTAAAACCAGCCAAAAGATGGTCCTCATCCTCTTAGGTCTGCTGGACATAGTCATCTCCTGGGCATTACTCTTCTGCATTTTTCCCTCCGATTTCCTTACCACATTATGAATTGTTTGTTCCTTCTGCTTAGAACACCCCTCAACTCTTATATCCTTGCTTTGCTAGTTCTTTATTCTTCAAATTCTAACTCCAGCTTAGACATTACCTTCTTTAGGAAGTCTTCCCTGATTTTTCCACACATGCATTAGTTTTAGCCCACCAGCAGGCTCTGTAAAGGTAGGGTCTGTGTCTGTCTGGTTTCTCAAGGACCCCTAGTTCCTAACACAGTGCCTAACACATAGTGAACACTAAAATAATGTTATTTAATTAAATTGACCAACTTCTAATTTGTCAGAAGGTAAAATTAAAGTCTTCCTAATTAGTTAAATATAGGGATTTTGAAGTATTGCTGCATCTCGGGGCAAAATGTGATCTCAAACCTTAGCAGCATTGGCATCACCTGGGTACATTTTATTTTTATTTAAAAAAATTTTTTTTAATAGAAGCAGGGTTTTGCTATGTTTCCCAGGGTGGTCTCAAACTCCAGGCCTCGAGTGGTCCTCCTGACTTGCCCTTCCAAAGCACTGGGATTGTAGGTGTGAGCCACTGCTCCTGGCCTGGGTTCATGTTAGGACTCCAGAATCTCAGGCCCTACTCCAGATGTACTGAATTAGAATCTGCATTCTAATGAAATTCCCTAGGTGATTCAAATATTAATACACATTAAAGTTTGAAAAGGATTGTGCTAGAGAATCTTGTGAAGCATGGAAACCCATAGGTTTTGCAACAAAGACCCTGAGTTATCAATTGTGGATCAAAAATCCTAGTACAGCATTTTCCTTGATACTTTTTCATTTATAATGCTATAAGAGGCTTCCAGCAAGTCTTCCTTCCCCTTCCCCTTCTGTAATAACCTTTTTTTTTATCAGTAACTTCTTCATCTTCCCCCATCATTTCCTTCTCTGCTTAACTTAAAAGCCACCTACTACTAAGTCTGATTGCAACACACTTTTTTCTTTCTTTTTTTTTTTTTTTGAGACAGAATCTCACTCTGTCGCCCAGGCTGGAGTGCAGTGGCACGATCTTGTCTTGGCTAATTGTTGCCTCTGCCTCCTGGGTTCAAGCGATTCTTGTGCCTCAGCCTCTTGAGTACAGGCATGTGCCACCATGCCCGGCTAATTTTTTTGTATTTTTAGTAGAGATGGGGTTTCGCCATGTTGGCCAGGCTGGTCTTGAACTCCTGACCTCAGGTGATCTGCCTGCCTTGGCTTCCCAAAGTGCTGGAATTATAGATGTGAGTCACTATGCCCAGCCGTAAAGCAGTTTTTAAGTGAGGATCAAAAGTGACTTCTTATTACAAAAGAGTTAGAGACCTTTAACATGAGGAATTTGGTATCTGGTGAAATTAATTGATTCAAAGTTGATAAAAGAAAGCAGGCAGTAATACTTCTCTTCTGTACAGAAAACAGGTATATAAAACAGAATCACCTGAAGAATGTGTCTATTAGCCATGTTATAGTTTGCCTGTTTGGCTCTTCTCTCTCTGTTTGCATTGTATCATGGACAAAAACTGGTGGTAGGAATCAGTGTTTTGTTTTCCTTTCATGCTTCTACAGGGAATCAGCTGTTAATCTAGTGAGGAGTGGCTCCTATACCCGGCAGCTATGGAGGGATGAAGCAAAGGGAAATGAAACCCCACAGACAATTGCCCCCTCCACCTATGTATCAACCTACTTGAAAAGGTACCAGGCTCAAAGGGGGTGGGAGATGTTCCTTTCACTCTAGCCATGGGAATATGGGTAATGATTGCATGCCTTTTTATGTCCAATTAACACCACAGAAATGAATCAAAATGAATTACTTTCAGGTTTCTTAGAATTAACATCTTGAATAATTTAAAATTAAAATTAATTTATTCTCTTAATAATTGAATTAAAGTAAGCTAATTTCAGATTCTCACTACTGGCTTCATACTTCATCCTCTCCATTCTATTAAAATTTTCAGTCAGAAGTGGCTTTCAGTAATGTCTGGGCAAGACTGAATTTAAGTTATCCTTGTCCAGTAGCTGGTTCTCCTTATTCTGAAACAGAGTAGTTCTCATCCCATGTGCTATTTTTGGGGGGAGAAAGGGAGGGATACTATAAAGTGGGGAAGGGTGGGAAATGGGGACAGTTTTCTATTGCATTAAAGAAGTTTCATACTGAAGCCTGTTAATTTAGGGACTTGAGTTGTTTTTTTTCTTATGACTTTAATGGCCCTCAGATCCATCAAGATGTGAAACTCGCAAGTTTGGTGCAGAGAAGGTACATGGGTTTCCTTCTTTTCTCATCTGTGTTCCCTTTCTGCAATTATTTTCTTTGCCACATACTAGCCAGCAAACCAAGCACCTTTGCCAGAGCCATTAAGCTACAAAAATACTTAATATTTTAATTTGAACTTTGCTGCTAATGTGGAAGAATCTGTTTTTTATTGCTTACTTTGAATTCTTTCTTCACTTCCACTTAACCCCTCCCACTGTCTCCTCACACCATAGCCTTCATCACTGGGTTTTTTTAGGTGATTGGTTGGCCACCTTAGAAACAGACCCTGACCATAGACTAGATGAGCACATTAACTCTTCGGAATCAACACTTATTTCCACTTGACAGAAAAACTTGTCAACTAGTTATTGTTGAAACATGGGAAATAGCTAGAAAACAGTCATTGTTGCCTTTTAATGTTCTTCAGTTCTGTAGATACATTCTATAAGAAAGGGCTCAACTTTGGAAGTATGAAAGTTTGATGGACTCACTGATGCTTTATTACACAAAAGAGGTGTTTCTTGCTCTATGAGGCTATCACCTATTTGTCTTAATGGCTAAGGCCTTGGTCTTCCTGGATGCATTATTATTCCTTATAGTTGAATCCAAGATCAAGAAAACTTTTCTGAGAAAATAATGTTCTAGATCAAGGGAAGGGAGAAAGCTGCCATTTAATTTCCAGGCATGGAGTTATTTGGTGGTGAGGTTGTTGATTTTTGTGATCCAAATAATCAGCAAATGGGTTGAGAGGTATTTGGTTTGATAGATGTGGTTTGGCAAAGTTATGGTGAACAGTGAAGGGACAGGCTGCCTCTATTTAGGATCAAAAGCATGCTTAATAATGTGAGCACTTTTCGAGGAAAAGATGTACAACTTGCTCCATATCTTGAATTTCCAAAGCTCTTCTCCTGTAACCCTAAAGCATTTTTTGATTTTATAAAAGCCTATCTTATGATTTTTAAAAGGAAAGAATCTTATGCCATCACCATTTAAAAAAGCAAGTGAAAGGAGAAATTTGTCATTTCCCAGCTATGCCAAACCTTCATATACATTCCATTTTCTAGTTCATCTCTTGTGTATAGGCAGAAATTCCATTCATATAGCCTGTATTAAAATACCTCTTTTCCAAGGAAGGCTTTATAGCTTTTTTTTTTTGGTTATCTCCTCAAGTGTCTCATTTCTATTATAGTCAAGAAGTATTTTTGAAATTTGAACCCAAATAATTTTTTCCTGCAATTGAAATGGTTCTTACCTGTCTTCAATTGAAACAAATGAAAGTTGCCCTTTATTGCTCATACAGTATTACTTTCTAGACTTAAAAGTTTAAATCCTCCCAGAAGCAATTTTGCTTTAGGCTGAATAACTGCAGTTCTCAAAGTCACTTTTTTTCACAGAGCTTCTTTACCCTTTTCCACTTTTAAATTTTAAATCTCTGCTCCACAACCTCTCCAAATTCTCTGGTCTTACTTTTGCTTTTGCAGTGCTAATTCTGTATCAGGTAGACATTTGGGGTTGCATGATTATTTGCGTTGAGTTTGTTGGGAATTTTTTTTTCTAATAAAATTATCCTATTTCCTATTATTCCCTTTCTTAGCCTCTTCTCTTATCATATATTCTACTTTCCTGCTTTCCCTCATTCAGTATCATCTCTCTTCCTCCATGTTCCTTCACTCTTTTGGATGATTGACCAAAAAGACCATCCTTCAAAGAGTGATGATTCCTTCATTCTTTTGGATGATTGCCTGCTTGCTGCCAGTGACTCAGCTCTAACTGGAGTTGATCACTTCACTTCCCAGTTGTCATACCCTTTCTTTGGTCTATATTCATTTCAAGTGCACAATCTGGGTGGGAAGGTGGTTCTGGGAAATGGTGTGTGAGCAGCATGTCCTGAAGAAAGTGACTGTGTGCTGTTTTGCAGTGCTTCATTTGGTAGAAGTAGTGACCCCACAAGTCCCTACATTTCAGCCAATCGCAATTCATCTCCTGCTACCTCACCCATTACCATTGGTTCATCTACCTCTCGGGGCAGCCAGTGGCAACCTGCCTCTTCTTGCCCTGCACCAATCAGTGCAAACACTACTGCATCTGTACATCATGGCAGGTAAGGCTTCTTGGAGCCATTTGAGTTGCATTCATCAAAGTTAATGGCTCTGAAAACAGATATGAAATTTGAACCAAAGAGACTTTGTCACTCTAAAAGCAAGTTAGAATTCCTGAGAAAATGTCTGAATTTAATGAAGATGCTTTTGCTTTGACTTGTATTAACCAGTCAACAGTTGCATACTAAATAATCAAAGGGTATGTATAATTGTACTTGGTGTTTGGACATCAGCTTAATATGACTGATTTCATCTCTCAACAACCTTACCAGTTGTGATTACAATGTAAGGGTCATACTATTGTGCTAAATTAAATATTGAAAATATTTTCATATTTTACTTTTATTAATTTCCAGTAATTATAATAGGAATCTCTTGTATTTAGTCTTTTAAATGGCATGCAAACCCAAATCAGAAAGAACACTAACTCATTTTCCAAAAGCCTATGATAGCCTTCTGAAAACTCCCAGCCAACAAGAGTATTTTGCTGGAAACATTGTGAGAAGGGACAGATTTGTGTTTGTCTAAACTGTGTTCTGGGGGCAGTATCTTCTTGGTTTCTAGTTCATCTAAGGGATAGCATGGTAGAGTGTTATTGTGAAAGTACATTAGGACTTTAGCTGTAATTTTAACTGTGGCTTTTAATCCTTTATGTGTGGTGGCAAAGGGTCTCTTTTTTTGGGTCTATGTCTGCAACTGACAAAGAAAATGAAAAAAATCTTAATGATGGTGTTGTTGCAGGAACGCCAATGATGGTGCTTGATTGATATTTGTCAGTTTACTAGATTTCTTTCCCTAAAATAAGTGGTGATCATTAATTCAGCCAGGAGGTAAGGGTTTATGATGGATTATTAATAATAATACTGTGTAATTATGGGTAAATTTATTAGGTCCTTATAATAATCCATTTGTATAGACATGTTAACTATTATCACCATAGATGAAGAAACAAACATAGAGAGGTTATTATTACTATATTATATTACTATATATATATATATATATATTTTTTTTTTTTTTTTGATA
>NW_016812542.1:4892620-4944206 GCF_001698545.2 Rhinopithecus bieti
TATATATATTTTTTTTTTTTTTTGAGATGGAGTCTCACTGTATCACTCAAGCTGGAGTGCAGTGGTGCAGTTTTAGTTCACTGCAACCTTCACCTCCCAGGCTTGAGCTATTCTCCTGCCTCAGCCTCCCGAGTAGCTGGGACTACAGGTGCATGCCAACACACCCGGCTAATTTTTTCTATTTTTAGTAGAGACGGGGTTTTACCATGTTAGCCAGAATGAGGATGATCTTGATCTCCTGACCTCATGATCCGCCCGCCTTGGCCTCCCAAAGTGCTAAGATTACAGGCGTGAGCCACTGTGCCTGTCCATATTACTGTATTTTACATATATAATATTACATATTATATAATAATACTATATTGCTATTACTATAACTATGAAGAGCTGCAACTGAGAGAAAATAATTACAACTGCAATTTGTTGGACCCCATTATGTGACAGGCATTTGGTTAGGTATTATATTGGGATTTAGTTTGCTTACATGTAACAATAAATCTAAATAGTAGTGGCTTAAATAAGATAAAGTTTTTTTTTTCTTGCACTTAAGAAAGTCCAGAAATATGCAGAGCTGGCTCGGTAGCTCCACAGTCATTAAAGGATCCAGGTTCTCTCTTCTCCACAGTTCTTGCATCATGGCTGCCATTTCCATGGGTGGCTTCATGGTCCAGAATAACTGCTGTATCTATCATGGCTGTACTCTAGGGAAGAAGAACGAGGAAAGAAGGAAGCAGACAAAGAAAAAATGCCTCTGAACTGAGAGTTTTCCCAGAAGTACTAGTTGTCTGCATATGTCTTATTGGGTACCTCTAGTGGCCAGGAGACTTTGAGAAGTGTGTACTTTAACTAGGTATATTGCTGCCGTCAATAATAAAGGGATTCAGTTCATAAAGAAGAAAGGGACAATGGATATGGGTTAGATAACTAGCTGTCTCATGCATACATATATCATCTATTCTCTTATAATGAGCCACCTATTATATAAAGTATTATTTTATAGGTGAGGAAACTTGGACCAAAAGGTTAATCATCTGCCCAAGGTCACACAGCCAGTGAGGAACTGAGGTGGGATTTAAACCCAGATTTGTACATTTCAAAGCTCTTATCTATTTTGTCACTGTTTGTTTCTGCTGAGTTTATATTTTATTCTGGGTACTATTTTAGGTGTCCTGCAGACATTATTTTATTTAATCATTAGAAGAACCCTGTATTTTAAGGTGCCACTATCTCTATTTTATCAATGAAGAAGAGATCAGAGAGTCTACATTTAAGCAAATGTTGTGTTTCCAAAGCCCATATTTATTCTACCCCATTGCATATCCTCTGATCTCTGCTCTAGGGCTGTTCTTATTCTAACAATCTACTTGTAAAATTACACTGCATTTCAAAATAATAGTAAAAGTCCTATTATGTAATTTAATAAAATAAAATCCTTGGCATTTCAACAGCATAAGAAATTACAGTGAGACCAAAACATGTTATTAACCTAAAAAGAACCTCAAGTAAGGTTTGATTAAGTGTAATTTTTTATAGCTGTGTGTCTAGCTAATTTTATTAGTACTTCCTATAGATTCTTATCTTGTAAGTCTGAGGAATTTTTTGCCTTTTCTTTTTTTTATTTAAAAATGACTATAAAGTTTCACCTTTTTTGTAGTCATTAATTGCTTCTGAAGAATTAGCATGTGTTTTTTAGATATTACTTCTATCTGTTAAAATATTCTGCTTTTATGTTTTATCTAGGTACCATATTTATATTTTTATATTTTTATTATTTTTTTCAAGCTTGTAATGTGATTATTTGGAAGTAAGCTTAGAGCTACCTGTGAACATTTCTGCTAATAATTGTGAGTGGGTGAAAAAAATAGATTTTTAATATTTGTGCTTTTCATTGCTTTCTCCATCTCTGTATCAGTTGTGGACCTCTGTTACCCCAGCAACAGCTGTGACATCACAAATGATAGCTTTTTGGGTGGAGAGCCAATGGTTGCTCTCAACTCTTTGTTAAGAAACAAAGATCTTGTTTTCATGTAAATGAGTTTAATTATACAGCTTGCTGTTGAAAAGTCTGTAGTTAAGGATACTTATAGAATCTGGTTTGGTTTTTGTTTCAATCTCTCACTTTTGCAGTTATGAATATAGAAAGGCATTTGGTTAAATGGAAAGAGAGAACAGTTACTGAACTAGGTGAGGGAGAACTAAGCACACTGAGGCTGTAGTATCAGTTGTCTCTGGATAATCCAAGAAGATGGTCATCAAATCTAGGCTGAGGACTACCACAAAGACTCCCACTGCCAAGAATTAAGGAACAGGTAGAGACTAATATCGTAAGTGACTTTAATGTCTTTTTCTTGTGTAGAGAGGCCCTGTCTCTGTGTGCATGTGTGGAGACCAGATGTTACTGGGGAGTCATTTAAAACACTCTTGCATATGTCACTGTCTTGCCTTTGTGCCATAGCTAATGATTTTTGTTAAAACGAAATCTCAGGCACACACACACACATACAAGTCTCATAAAATGTAACTCTTCAGGCAAAGGATGTCAGACTAAACGTGTAATTATACTATTCCAAACGGTAAGAGCTCAAAATTAAAAATCCAACAAACAACATCAGAGCAAGATTTCCTAGATGAACCACTCTTTAATCCTTCTGTCTCTGTGCCAGTGCTTTGTTGTATAGCATGCCTAACCATTTCCTTTCTGCTTGTATCTGTTTTTATTTCAGGACTCCTCACAAATCCCAGGCTGACTCGACAGCAGAGAAAACAGCAGACAATGTCTTTTCTAGCACCCCGCTCTGTGTGATCACCAATCACTCTCTGCCTAGCACTGCCAATGGGGTTACAGCTACTCCTGTACTCTCCATTACTGGAACAGATTCGTCTGTGGAAGCCAGGGAGAAGAGGAGGTATGTTGAGTTACTGATTTCATTTGTGGGGCTCTGCTTTGAGGTACAAGATAAAGGAATGGGCATAAAGTGCTTTTCCCAATTTCAAATACATTTATGAAAATGTACCTTTTTTTGTTTGTTTGTTTGTTTTTGAGATGGAGCCTTGCTCTGTCACCCAACCTGGAGTGCAGTGACACCATCTCGGCTCACTGCAACCTCCTCCTCCTGGGTTCAAGCGATTCTCCTGCCTCAGCCTCCCGAGTAGCTGGGACTACAGGCATGTGTCACCATGCCCAGCTAATTTTTTTGTCTTTTTAGTAGAGACAGGGTTTCACCATATTAGCCAGGATGGTCTCGATCTCCTGACCTCATAATCCATCCACTTCGGCCTCTCAAAGTGCTGGGATTACAAGGCTGAGCCACTGTGCCCAGCCTGAAAATACATCTTTAAATTATTGTTCTGTCTTTTGCCTCTGAGCAGTCAGTTTTTGGTGACTCAATTATTTATGATTATTTAGCATAGACACTTATGCCGTTATGGATTTAGGCATATCTTTTTTCTGTTTGTCTTGTGATAGAGACAATTGTTAGGCATTATTTCACCATTTTGTAATGGAGAACCTGTGAAGCACAGAGAAGGATCTTTTGTTTTGTTACAGATAGTCTATGTTGACTTCTCTGGCAGCAAAGAAAGGGAGCAGTATGACACAAGGCTCAAAGAAATAGAACTAGGATATAAACTTTTGATTACTTTGAGAAGAATACCAGAAAAAGAAGTGAATAGTATGTGATGATATGGTAGAAGAATAGTGACTAGGTATTCTGTAATTTCCTTAGAGAGAAGTTCAGAGAACATTGTGAATTGACATAAAAGATATTTAAGGTAGAAGCTACGAAGAACTTTTTGATTGCCAGCGTTAAGAGAAACCTTGGAAAATGTGATCAAGCAAGAATGGGTCATTTTCTCCTACTTGAGGAAGTATTAAAAATAGAATGTACCGCATTTGGGAGTTTCAAATGTACTTAAAGACTAAGGCTATAATGATCCCTTGTTAAGATTAGACCAGGTGAAATCTTATCAAAATTTAGATTTCAGTTTGACTTCATATTATTTTGAATATCCAAAGGAAGGAGCTTTTATATTTGTGTGTATTTAGAGACTGTCTTTTCTCCAATGTATGTTCTTGGCACCTTTGTCAAAAATGAGTTCACTGTAGATATATGGATTTATTTCCGAGTTCTCTACTCTGTTCCATTGGTCTGTGTGTCTGTTTTTATGTCAGAACTATGCTGTTTTGGTTATAATAGCTTTGTGGTATAATTTGAAGTCAGGTAATGTTATTCCAGTTTTGTTCTTTTTGCTTAGGGTGGCTTTGCTATTCTGGGTCTTTTGTAGTTCCATATGAATTTTAGGATTGTTTTTTCTGTTTCTGTGAAGAATAGCATTAGTATTTTGATAGGGATTGCATTGAATCTGGAAATTGCTTTGGGCAGTATGGATGTTTTAACAATATTGATTCTTCCAGTCCATGAATATGGAATATCTTTATTTGTGTGCTATTTAATTTCTTACACCCGTGTTTTATAGTTTTCATTGTAAAGATCTTTTAGTTATTTGATTAATTCCTAGATATTTTGTTTTATTTGTAACTATTGCAAATGGATTTACTTTCTTGATTTCTTTTCAGATTGTTCACTCTTGGCAAATAAAATGCTACTGACTTTTGTATGTTGATTTTAAATTCTGCAACTTTATTGAATTTTTCAGTTCTAATAGTTTTTTTGGTAGAGTCTTTAGGTTTTTCCAAATATAAGATTATATATCTGTAAACAAGGGTATTTTGACTTCTTCCTTTCCAATTTGGATGTCATGTATTACTCTTTCTCTCTCTTCTTTTTTTTTTTTTAATTTTTGTAATAGAGATGGGGTCTCACTGGGTTGCCCAAGCTGGTCTCAAACTCCTGGACTCAAGACATTTTCCCACCTCTGGCTTCCGAAATGCTAGAATTACAGGCGTGAGCCACCGTGCGCAACCTATTACTTTCTCTTGTCTGATTGCTCTAAGTAGGACTTTAGCACTATATTGAATAACAGTGGTTGAAAGTGGACATCCTTTTCTTGTTTCAGATCTTAGAGGAAAGGCTTTCTGTTTTTCCCTATTCAGTATGATAATAGCTGTGGGTTTGTCATATATGGCTTTTAGTGTGTTGAAGTATGTTCCTTCTATACCCAGTTTTTTGAGGGTTTTTATCATGAAAGGATGTTGAATTTTATCAAATGCTATTTCAGCATCAATTGAAATGATCATAGGGTTCTTATCTTTCATTCTGTCAATATGATATGTCATACTGAATGATTTGTGTATCTTTGAACCATCCTTGCATCCCTGGGATAACTCTCACTTGGTCATGATGAATTATCTTTTTAATGTGTTGTTGAACTTGGTTTGCTAGTATTGGCCTGTAGTTTTCTTTTTTTAATGTGTCTTGTCTGATTTGGTATCAAGGTAATGTTGGCCTCATCAGGTGAGTTTGGAAGTATTCCTTCCTTTTCTGTTTTTCAGAATAGTTTGAGTAAGATTGGTACTAATTCTTCTTTAAGTGTTTGGTAAAATTCAGCAGCGAAGCCATCAGTTCCCATGTGAGTGTGTGTATATGTGTAGTAAGTATAAAAGATACAAATTAAACAAGATACAAGATACAATACAAATAGAACTTTTTATGTTTGCTTATTATAATAAGGACAGCTCTAATGTGTCTATTATAAAGACTTTTTTTTAATAAAGACACATTTTGAGAAGGAAGTTAAGGGAGATGTTGAGTTGGAAAATAGTGTTTTTCTTCTTTTCTTTTCCTTCCTTCCTTTTTTCTTTTTTGTTTTTTTTTTGTTTGTTTGTTTTTCATTTCTTTACATAAAATGGCAGGAAACTCATTTTTTGGGCTAACAGGTTTCAGAGCCAGTAACTGTCTTTTTAAAATTGGTCTCCAGCCAAGGAAACAGTAATAAATCAATCTTGAATAGTAAATACTTATATACTTAATAGCTCAAATATAATTTAGATACTATTAGTTTCACCTAGAAACGAAATACAAAAGTAATCTTTTCATTAGCTGACAAAAATTCTCTTTAAAAAATCTTTCTGAGCTGAGAGAAGTAAAATGAGTTAAATTCATCATTAAGACCTCGATGCCAGAAAGGATGGGGATATCAGGTTATTTATAAAACTGCATTATTAAATACCTTGTTGCATGAACTGTTATTTGGAGAAACTTAGTTTTACTGCCTTCTGGAAATGTTGTAACCTACAATCAATAAGATAGTACCTGTAACAGAGACCAGATATGTGAATCACAAAGTTAAATCAAAATATTAGTGAATTATGAGTTGAATGTGGTACATCAAGTACAGGTCAAGATAAGTGTATTTTAGGAATGGCACAAGATAAGTAAGTAGGGAGATGTTAGATGTAGACTGGTTGGACTCATTCACTGGATATGTTCTAGCATTCATTCATCTTCAAAATACTTATTGAATATTTTAAAGTACCTATTGCCAGGTGCTATGAGAAGCCTGGGTGATACATCAGTGAACCAGACAAATATGATGTGAGCCTTTGTGAAACAAATATGCTAGTGAAAAAGAAAAATGTAAATAATCATATTTGTGTAATATATTATAAAGTAGTAGTATGAGTTGTTACAACAGTGTCTTACCGAAGATCTGCCGACAGAAGACTTCCCTTCTTGGCCAGGTATGGTAGCTCACACCTGTAACCTTGGCATTTTGGGAGGCCAAGTTGGGAGGATCAGTTGAGACCAAGAGCTCAAGACCAGCCTGGGCAACATAGCAAGACCCCATGTCTACACAAATAAAATTAACGGGGTGGTGGCATACGCTCCCAGCTGCTTGAGAGCCTGAGATGGGAAGGGCTCTTGAGCCCTGGAGTTTGAGGCTACCATGAACTATGATAACACCACTGTGCTCCAGCCTCGACCACAGAGCACAACCCTGTCTCTTTAAAAAAAAAAAAAAGATTTCCCTTCTCCTGGAGGATGAAAGAAGGCTCTCATGAAGGTATGATACTGCTCAACCTGAGATCTGCTGGTTAAGTAATAGCTAAGTGAAGAGAAGGGAATGGGCATTCCAAACAAAAGGTCTGGCAATTGAAAAGACACTAAGGTGAAAAGGCACTTGATCTTTTGGAGAAACTGAGAGAAGGCATTGTGACTAAGAGTAGAGAATGAGGGGGAAAGGTCTAGGATGAAGCTTGAGGAGTGGGTAGAAGCTATATACATATATACATATATAGAGAGAGAGAATTCACATACCATACAATTTACTCATTTAAAGTATACAATGCAGTGGTTTTTAGTATATTCAAAGATATGTGGAACCATCATCACAGTAAATTACAGAACATTTTCATCATCTTAGAGAGAAATCCTGTACCCTGTAGCTATCCCTCACAGTCTCCTCATTCTCCCTGGGCCTAAGCAACCACTGATCTACTTTTTGTCTATGGATTTGCTTATTTTGGACATTTTGTATAAATGGGATAAAAATACAGTCTTTTGTGACTGACTTATTTTACTTAATATAATGTTTTCGAGGTTCATCCATGTGATAGCATGTATCAGTACTGTATTCCTTTACATGGGTGAATAATATTCCGTCATATAGATAATGCCACATTTTGTTTGTCCATTCATAAGTCAATGGACACTTGAGTTGTTTCTACCTTTTAGTTATTATGCATAATGTTACCATGAGCATTTGTGAGAAGTTTTTGTGTGGACATATGGTTTCATTTCTCTTGATTATATACCTAGGAGTAGAATTTCTGGGTCATATGCCACTAGAAGATTTTAAGCAAAAAGTACCATGACCTGACCTATAGTTTTTAAAGTTCTGGCTTTTAAACTCTGGCTGCAGTATTACATATGAATTGGATGAGGAAAAATAGACAAGAATGGATGTGAGATGACCAGTAAGGAAACCATTGCAGAAGAAAGGCTCATGAGAGAGAACAGTGGCTTGCACTAAGATAATGGTAGAAGAGATACAGAAAAGTGTGAATGATCTTGGCCAGGCACTGACTCATGTCTGTAATCCCAGCACTTTGGGGGGCTGAGGGAGGGTGGATCACTTGAGGTCAGGAGTTCTAGACCAGCCTGGCCAACACAGTACAATCCCATCTCTAGTAAAAATACAAAAATTAGCCAGGAGTGGTGGCACACACCTGTAATCCCAGTTACTCGGGAGGCTGAGGCAGTAGAATTGCTTGAGCCTGGGAAGTGGAGGTTGCAGTGAGCTGATCATGCCAGTGCACTCCAGCCTGGGCCACAGAACAACAATCCGTCTCAAAAAAAAAAAAAGAAAGAAAGAAATGTGAATGGTTTCAAAATATGTTTAGGAGGATGATTCCAACATGGTAGATGGAACTTGTAAGGCTCCCTTGCCCATTATAAACAGAGATTCATAGTTGAATTCAGAAGAATGATAGGGAACTCTCACGTGACAAAAGTGAAGAGTACTCAAAATCCAGAGTAGTTTGAGTGACCCAGGGTTGGTGTCAGACCTTTATGTAGATCATAAGGTCTGGATGCTCAGATTTTAATGCCATGTGTGTGTAGAAAGCATGGCTTTGGGCCTACTAAGGCTGTGAGCTGTAACCAAGAAACTATATATCAAGCTAGAAATCTCGAAGGGCTGCCTAGTTCATGAAAAGGGTACTTAGCCCATAACTCAAGGAAGTGGCAAGGAAGGAAATCTATACAAGGATCATGGTAGTGGCAGACAACTCATTTGTGAGAAATTTTCACTATTCATATAGCTTAGAAATCCCAGAAGTCAAGGATTTAATACAGAAACTGTGTCTGTACCCTTGAAACTCTGGGGCCCTGGCACAAGTAAATTCAAAACCACCTTGAAGGAACACATCTGCAACCCAGAGTAAAAAACTGTAAACTGTAAAAACAGTTTGAACCAAAGATGAATTCACATAAAACATAAACACTGAAGATCACCATGAGGGAGAGTTCTGTGATAAACTCATAGATGCAGACTAACATGTAATAAAAGTATTTAATGCAGAAAGAAACCTCAGACTATATTGGAATAGGTAACAAGAATTACAGTTGACTAGCAGTAGTGAAGATAGACACACGTATAGCAAGAGTTTGGTAAATGAATCAGGAATGGTTTTTAAAGTATAAGATTTTGCAAAATAGTATTATCTATATAGAATCTTGTTTAAATGGGAACCCACATATATAAAGCACCTAACAACCACTTATTGAGAGACTGCCGTGTGCCAGGCACAGAGACATTAAGGATACAAGACCAAAGAAAACATTTTTTTTTGGCCAGGCGCAGTAGCTTACACCTGTAATCCCAGCACTTTGGGAGGCCGAGGTGGGCGAACTACTTGAGGTCTGGAGTTCAAGACCAGCCCGACCAACATGGCGACACACCTTCTCTACTTAAAAAATACAAAAAATTAGCTGGACGTGGTGACATGTGCCTGTAATCCCAGCTTCTAAGGAGGCTGAGGCAGGAGAATCACTTGAACCTGGGACGCAAAGCTTGCAGTGAGCTGAGATTGCACCATTGAACTCCAGTCTGGGCGACAGAGTGAAACTTGGTCTCAAAAAAAAAAAAGAAAAAAGAAAAAATAGAAAACATTTTTTCTGCCCTTGAGGATATAAGTATTATGGGAAGGCAAACAAGTACATCAAATATTATTGTACAGTTGTTAAGTGCTGTGGTAAAGATATGTATAGATTGCTATGAGAGCATAGAGAAGGGGAATCTCAATTAGGTTGAATAGGGTGACAAGGAAGGCCTACCAGAGGAGGTAACTGGAGTTGAATTTTGAAAGGCAACTGTAAGTTAACTATAAGTAGTAATAGGAGGATGGTATTTGAGAGGAAACATAAGAAATTCAAGAAACAAACAAGTTCGGAATGCCTGAAGCTGGGAGAAGGTGAGGCGAGGTTAGCATTTCTGAAAGTGTCTTTTGTGGAATAGATTTAGATGAAGAAAAAAAAAAGTATGCTGTGGCCAAATGAATTTGGGAACAATGGATTAAACAAAATTAGATAGGATCACTCAAAAGCCTTCTTAGGGTCATTCCTCTCTGGGGAGTGGGGAGAGTGGGACATGGGAGTGGTTAGGGGATTTGCAGCATTTTCCAAATTTCTGAGTCCATCTAGTAGTTTTGTTTTGTTTTTCAAAGAAACCCAAGACTGGTATTCCACTGGAGAAGCTTTGGAAATTGTCAAACTAGAGAGTTAGGCAGGAACCAAATCATGTAGATTTTTGTCTGTACTGTGCTAAGAAATTTGAATTTCTAGTCTTGAAGCTATGGAATACAATTGAGGGATTTCCAGCAGGGGAATGACTTGATCAAATAAAACATATCATTTAAGGCTTTACAGAATTAAAGCCATTTCATTTCTCTGGCTAGACAAGCATAAACTGAAAGAAAAAAAAATCAGATGTTTTGAAAACAGCTAAATTTTCCTTCTGAAAGAGCATGCTGGATGCTAATTCTCCGCTTGAAGCTGCAGCTTTCTCTGTAATCAGCTCATTGTGGAAGGATTTTAACTCCTACTGGGAAACCTTAATAAAAGCCTGAAGCCTGTGTTCACAGGTCCAATTTCAAACAAGTAGTGAGCATTGGGATAAATGGGGCTTTAAAACTGGCCACAGCTAGACCTGAGTAGTAGAAGGTTCTCTCTCAGAAATAATCTCCATTTGCAGTGTAATTAGAGCACTTCAGTTTGGGAGTGGGTTTTACCATTAAGTTGCACAACTGGCTCTCCTTTTCTGAGAATGTTTTATCTTAAGAGGGAATAAGTGGGTATGTGCATAACAATTGGCCAGTGATCAGTCTCAGCTTTACACTCTTGTGCTAACAGTTCTTTACGCAGTTTGTTAACTACAGATATGTTGCTAAATGAACAAAGCTAGATATAAAAGAATACATTATGATATCAAATAGTAATAAACATGGAAATGTTAATATTGGATTTTTGGGTCTATTATGGATACTTTTATTTTATTTTTTCTGTATTTTCCAAAGTTCCAAAATGATAAAGGATTATGTTATAATGGGGCAGAGGGAGCAGGAGGGCATGAAGGAAAATTAATTATAGGGACAACAGTCCTTCTTATAAGGTAAGTCTGTGAAGAAGGCCGTGATCATTGAAGAGTAAATATAATAGAGATTCAAGTTTTGCAGGATTCTAGATAGTTTATGGTTTTGCATACATAACTCAGTGCAGAACTTCTAAAACAGTTTATTCCTTTTGAGAAGGGCATAATCTTGAATTTGTGAAGTTCCTTTTTTTCCCCCCTGAAAAGTTCAAGTGTGCTTGAATATATTCTCTTTATAAGATGGAAAGGACTAGAACATATGCTCCCTATTTTACAAATGGGAATGCTGAGGCCCTAAGAGCATAGAGTCATTTGCTTAATATCACATTTTGAGTTAGAGGCATAGTAGAGACTATCACCTAAGCCTTCTTTTCCTCCTTATTGAATTCACTGAGCATTTCTTCTATTGAATTTAAGTATTATCCATTCAGAATAAAGGTTTTGATTCAGGGGCCAGTCCACAGCTCAGAATGCAACAGTCTCTATCTTTAGGGCATTCTGATAACTGCCATTCAGTCTTTGGATTGCTTGTGAGAACTATAGAAACAAGGTCATCTGATTATAAAGGGACTGATTTGACAGGATAGAAATGGCAAGTGGCAAGCTGTTGGCAGATAGCTCTGCAGAAATACCAGGGCCAGGCAGCAGCTGTCACAATAGTGTAGTGATTGGGTTCATTTTCCTTAGCAACAAAATGTAAACAATTCCCATTGCTAATATTAGAGTCTAATAGTGTCTGCCTTTGATTCTTTTGTTTCTCCTTTAGCTTTTTCTCTCTCGCCCAACCCTGAATTTTACATTTTTTTTATGGTGCTCTTTCTTTTCTTTGTAGAAATGGTTAAAAATAGTTTTTCTCCACAATAAACTAAAATTGTCTGTCCCAAATAGCTCACATTACATATGACTGCTTGGTCAACATACAGTGAGTACTGGCTGAGTCATATATACCACACTTACCGACCTTCTTCAGTTCCTTGGGGTCTTTATAAGCTAGGTACTTGTACCTACTCATGTGAAGCTGTCAGCAGATTAATTTGGCATCATCTTTGGAATGTTTAAAATTTAAACCAAGAATTTAAACTCTGAGTTATGGTTTTTAAAAGTCATTTGATTTGTTCCTCTGTGTCCAAGCTGAAGACTGGCAGTTGTCAATTCAAAAAGGTACTCTAGAAAAGAGGTTCCACAAACAACTCCAATCTTTCTCCATTTTTGTTCTAAAGTGTTTAGTTGTCTAAACGTCTGCAGCCATGCTGCCACTACCAAGTTTTTTCTCTACTGAAAGAAATAAGCTCTCTCTTACTAAGTATGAATATTGAACAAGAAGAGAGTGAAACGTATGTAGCAGTAGGTACATTTTCACTATATTACCATTCTGGAGGTCTCTGGATTGCTTATAGAATTAGGATTATGCTGTGGGACTTTGAACAATTCTGGAATAGAAAGAAAAAAGGCGATTCTGTTAGTGCTGTGGCCCTAATCCTTAGGTAGCAGAATGACAAGAGGCTTCACCAGGCTGAATATACCTTACAAACAAACTGCTTTCAGTGTCATATGGCACTTCTATGTAATTTTTTTCAGAATATGTCTCTTTGAAATAGTAGTGATGATATGTTGCTGCCTGAGAGATGAGGCTACCCCTAGATAACTGTGAATGGCTGGACTTAGTGGGAAATGCACAGGATTGATTTAAGAGTTCAGTTCAAATGGGGCGTGGTGGCTGATACCTGTAATCCTAGCTTCTTGAGAGGCTGAGGCAGGAGGATCACTTGATGCTGGGAACTCAAGGCCAGCCTGGGCAATATAGTGAGACCCCCATCTCTTTAAAAAAAAAAAAAAAAAAAAGAAGAGTCCAGTTCAGCCTCTTGTATGTGTGATTTTGGTTAAATAAATCAAGTTCCGTTTCTGACTCTTTCCTCATGTGTCAAAAAGGGATAATGCTTACCTTGTTTGTGTGTATATGAAGATTAGAAATAATTTACGAGTAACCTAGATTTTCCCAAACCTATCTCATAAAGTTACTGTGAGGATCAAATGAGACAGACTATGTGAACGTGCTTTGCAAACTACAAAATAGTTTAGAGATATATATGACAATTTTATATGTCATTACCAGTGAAATGCTTTTTTGACTTTCATTAAGATCCATTCCTAGCTTCTCCAGAGCCAATACATTTGGAAATAAGATCCACCCCAAAATGCTAAATGTTAATACCATTTTAGATTTTAGGTTGTTTTATTTAATTTTTAAACCCTACATGCTATAGGGATTCCATATCTCAAGTTTAGGAGACTTAATTTTTAAATTTAAGCTCACTTGTCCTGCCTCTGATCTCCTTACCAATTATTTATAATATCATACATTATTTTCTGCAGCCCTAAGGGAAAATCTCCATTGTGGTGCCACAGTAAGTGGCAGCCATACACAGTTAGCTTCTTATGCCTTTTTCCCCTCACCAAGCAGTGTCCAGGAATCTAAGCACTTGAACATTTATTTGAGGCAACAGCTAGTGAGCTGAATGTGATAATGGTAGCAGTTGACCCTTGCAGGAAAGTTCGAGCCTGGGCCTCCTAGCCCAGTGATATTCTTTATGCTAAAAATGTTAGTAATTCCCTCCCACAGATTCCTTTCCTGCCTAATTTAGTGAGGTCAATTTCTGATGTTTCGCAAACAAGTACACTCCATACTATGCAGTAGTGGATATTTTTGATACTAGGGTGAGCATGTTTTAAAATTGGTTATAGTGATGATTGCATAAATCTGAACATACTAAAAATCTTTAAATGGTACACCTAATGGGTATGTGAATTATGTCTCAATAAAGCTGTTTAAAAATAACATTAGTACGGTTTATCTCCACCAAACAGTTCTGGGAAGGGAGGCCTGGATGGTGTCTACTAAGAGTTAAAGCAATGAGATGTAGAGCCTTGAATAAAAGAGTCTATTTTCTTTTTTGCATATTTCTGTTGCTAAACATGGCTGTTGCCAACACCATCTCACTTCATTTTCTAGAGACAAGGGCATTTGTCATGCAGTTTCTCAGCCCACCACTTAACAGTTCAGGAGTGGAAGCTTAAAGTGTTTTCCCCTCCCCCTCAGGACATGTGCATTTAGAAGAAAGGACGAGAGTCCATTTCCTTATGTAGCAGAACCTCTGGTAGTCCTATCCCAATTCCCAGCCACTTCAGAGTGAAGACAGTCACCCAACACCTGCTACTAAAAGCCCTTATCAGTCATGTTTTTGAGGTTAATCTCCTTCTGATAAAGTGGTTCATTTTTCAGAGCTGTGAATACTGGTGACATGTAGGAGGGACCAAAATTTTGAGCCCTCATTCAACCCTCCCTTCTGTTTTATCAGTTGATTTTCCCATGTTAGAAAAGGACAGTTGCTGGTACAATCTCATAAAATGGGCTCCAGTGTTTAGAGAAGGACAGCCAGAGGAGTAACCACCCATTTGTTGAAAATTGGGCTTCTGAGAAAGTTGCTGCACAGGTGTGTAGCAAGGTGTGTCTGAGGTAGCTTGACCTGCTCTCACCTGGAATGATTTGATCTGGCAATAGAGTTCCTTGCCATTCCTGGTTTTATGGAAATCAGAGGCACAGGAAGTTGATCTGGGTGTTCTGGGGAATTGAGACAAACCTCTGCCGTAGTTTATTAGCACTCTCTGTGTTTGGAGGCTAACTCCAGTGTGTTGAGTTGAGACATCAGCAAGTGCTGGACCCGGAATGTCAGAAGCAGCAGGTAAAATTTCTTTGTTTGATAGCTTTAATGTCCTAGATACATGTTTCTTTGGGAAACTGGCTTGGTTGCATACTTTGATTTGGTGGTATGGTTGGGCAAGTGGTAAGAATAAGATATAACCAGTTTGGAACTTCACTAGTGTTTCTTCACATTCCTAATGAATTTAAACATATGCACTGACTTATAAAGATCAGACCCAAAAGATTAGGGTAGCAGAGGACAATTAAGAGTTTCAAGAAGTAGAAACATGCTTCTCTTTTAAAGAAGAAACTGAAATTGGCACTGTTATTCTTAAGTTGGATGGTAAGACACAGGTGATGGTTTATTATTCTTTGTATCGTTCTTGTTTACCTTAAATATGATATAATATATGTTTTAAATAAGTAAAACAAAAAGAATTGTTGGATATTTAGGCAATTCCAGAAAGAAGCTTGTTTACATAGGTGAAGGGGCAGTTGCAACTTGAGTTGGCCTTTGAAATTATAAAATGAAGAGACTAGTTTGACCAGGTATAGGTAAAAGTTGTTTACTTACTACACACTCTACAATCAAATTGAATATTAATGGAAGTTAGTGTTTTTCCCTGTATATAAGATGAGAAGTTTCCTAATTGATCTTGTTCAGAGGACCAATTTCTGGACAGAATTCAAACACGTGCTGAGTCAGGCAATATAGAAAATCCTGCTGATCGTTAGTCATTTTAGTCCTGTAGAGAGAGCACTCACCAAACTCTGAATTCAGCCTACCCAGGACTATACTTTTCTCCCTATTTTTCTTATCCCTTTCTCTCAACTCTTCTTCCTGGTAATTGAGTCACTTTATTCAGGTAGAAAGATTAGGCCTATTTCCTGTAGGTTTTACTTTCGTGGCCCTCTTTCTTTTTCCATGGGTGACCTTCTTTCTGGAGTGGTTTTTTCTCACCTTCTCTGCTTAACAAAATTGTATTCATACTGTAAGAACTCCTGCAAATTAGAACCCACTGCTGACTACCCTGCTACACTCGAGCCCCAGGCTAAAACACTCTTCAGTGTTCTTTTTTTGTAACACTGTTTTAGGATTGGTTTACTAATTAATTAAATGGTATGTTGTTACTTTTCATTACCACATTGTGAGCTTCTTGAGGGTGCTTTTTAAGTGGATTTTCTTCACAGAGCCTAATACATAGTAGATGATGGGTAAATGTTTATTGAATAAAATTATTTCTCAAATGAAAATAAGCCCATGTGTAGTGATCTTCTACGCCCATAAGATGGCAGCAGAAGAATGTCTGTTGATCTACTTGAGTGTGAAGCTAGCAAAGACTGTTCCGTGTTTGGATGAGTTTGCAGATAAGCCTTTCTATCCCATTCCATTTAACTGTTTTAATATAGGGAATGCAGATATTTTTGGCACATGAAGGCCCTTTGTGCATTTTCACCCTGGCACTTCTTCACACAAGAGCAACAGGTATAAGATATAAAGCTCCCTGGGTTGCAAGACAGGATACCTAGTTTACTCTCCAGCTAAGCCCACAATTTATGCCTTTTCAGGCAAGCCATTTAACTTCTCTTGTTCAGTTTCTTAATCAGCTAATTGGTGGAGTTATAAGATCTATAGGGAATATTAGATTATAAAATAATAGCCTTCTAAGTCATCAGTGACTGTCTTAGTTATGTGCTCAATATTGTGTTAAGAACTGTATCATAAAAAAGGGACATGCCCTAGGTGCTCTCATGATCCAAGACATCAAATGTACACATAGTAAGGCATGAATGTATATTAAGGAATAGTATATCCTTGAGAGCAAAATTATGTTTAGGTAGGTATATTAAGAGTTCAGAGAAGATAAATGGTATAGGATGGAGTAGCCAGAAGGGGCTTCATGGAGCCAGAGGAGATTGAGTTTGCCTTTAAGCATATGAAGGGTTTAAATGCTGTAAGAGAATTAATGTTTTTGGAAACTTACTATATGCTAAGTACCCTGCTAGATACATTTAACCTTTGTAACTTTGTCAGATAAGTAATATTCTTTTCTTAATACACATAAGAGAATGCATTAAGGCTCAGCTGGGTTAAGGAATCTGTCCACAGTCACAGAATTTGTAATGAAAAGCCAGAATTCAAAACCAGGTCTTTCGGACTTTGAGGCCCATGCGTCCAAGAAAATGTGTCCAAGGGGTCAGTCTTCATTGGATATTTGTATACCATGAGCTTGGCAATATAAGCACAATGGTTAGAATCTCTTCATATTTATTTGAAGGGGAGGTAGAACTTCTAGGAAATGAGTCTTTGTATAGGGAGATATCACTTCTGAAAGTGAAGCAAATTGAAAACTTGCTAGCCTCTCTGAAATCTAGATGGGAAATAGGGTTTTTTTTTTTGTTTTGAGAACCAAATGAGAGGTTGTCTTATGGGTCACCTGGCTGTTCAGGGTTGGCTGAGGTTGCTGAGTGTAAGAAACTTATCTTTGGGAGAGCTCCAGAGCCTTGGACAGGCATATTTCTATTTTAAGACGTATTTTTAAAAATGGAATTGGCTGACAGCAATTACCTGAGGGTTTGTTTCTGATTCTTCTTTAAATTAAACAGTGATTTTTCTTCCTCTTCCTCCGAGTCTCTTAGATAATACTGGATAGTATACTGACTAGCTTTTAAATTTATTTTTTCTAAGGAAATCTAGTCTTCTAACCTGATAAAGGGAACTAGAGTATGATTCAGAATCCTTGCCCAGTTGTGCTGAAAATGGCTTATTGATCATTGACGTGTAAATAAAATATAGTAATACCTCAAGAATCCTTTGAGAACTAAATTTCTTTATAATGAAACTGACAGTGTTTAATAGAACACTTAGCATACAAAATTCATAAACATTGGGAAGCAAAACTGCAAGCTTAGCTCTATCTATGACAAAAATACATCTGCACAATGATTTTATTTGTCCTTGACAGTTGCTTGTTTTTCCATCATAATAGAATTCACCTTTGACCCTGCACTGCTCTCTAGGGTTACCATATCTCACTCTTCCCTTCACTGTTGGTCTTGAAACAGTCTTCCAATTTCACTTTATCCATTTCTTGGCCTTCTATTCACTGTTCAACTATTGAAATAGAAATTCTACCCACCCCCCCAATCCAGTGAATTTTTTCTGGCAAAGGGCCCTGTAAACTTTCTAATTACAGATTCCTTAGTCACTTCATCTTTTACCTTGAATCCTGGCAATAATTACAATGTTGACTATTGCCTTCCTAAATTTTTGTTCTACCATAACCTCTCTGATAGTATTCTTTCCTAGCTCACTTCTACTTTTTCTGATTGCTCCTTCTTTGTGTTCTTTTTAGCCCATTTTTTTCTGTAAACAACTTAGGTATTGTTTCTTAGGCTTCCTTCTTTTCTCTCCTTAGGACTCTCCCTAGCTGACCTCATCCACTCTGATTGCTGCAGCTAGCACTGAGATCTCTCTCTCTCCAGCTCAGACTTCCTTTTTTTTTTTTTTTTTTTTTTTTGAGTCTTGCTATGTCACCCAGGCTGGAGTGCAGTGGCGCCATCTCGGCTCACTACAAGCTCTGCCTCCCAGGTCCCAGGTTCATGCCATTCTGGGGCCTCAACCTCCCCAGCAGCTGGTACTACAGGTGCCCGCCGCCACGCCCGGCTAATTTTTTTGTATTTTTAGTAGAGACGAAGTTTCACCGTGTTAGCCAGGATAGTCTCGATCTCCTGACCTCGTGATCTGCCTGCCTCGGCCTCCCAAATTGCTGGGATTACAGGTGTGAGCCGCGCACCTGGCCCAGCTCAGACTTCTTTGCAGAAGTTCATTATACTACATGTAAAGGACTTACTTAGGACAGTGCCTGACTTCATGTAGGCACTCCGTAACAATAGCCATTTCTGGCTGTTACTTTATCTCCTTATTTCTTATTTCCTTTTCCCTTTATTTATCTATTTAAAGTATTATTATAGGCATGTATTTCTGTAAGGGTTCTCAAGTCCTCTTTAGAAAGAGAGAATAAGCAAACAGGTAAACCAAATCTTTCTTCCCTCTAGCCTTAAAAAGGCAAGAGAAAGTCTCTGTTCTCACTTTCTTTTAGAAATCTCTTTGCTAATGGTCTTACATGTCACCCAACTGAGAACTTGGAAATCAAACTAGAAGGCTTTTCATTCTTTACTTCTCATATTTAGTCTGTCACCAAGTCCTGTCTTTCATTCTCCTTCAGAATCCTTCAATTCCATCCTCTCCTCTCTCTGTTAACTCAGGCCCTCCTAACTGGGACCCTTGGCCTTCCTCTCCCCTGCCCCACCCCACCATTCCACCATCTACAGTGCAGCATTAGTGATCTTTCTAATATGCAAATCTCATCCAGTCACTCTCTCCTGCTTAAAATCTGAGAATGGTCCTGCAAGCAATGTTGTCCTCCCTTGTTTTCTAGGAAGTCTCTTATTCTCTTTAGATTCTGCCCAGATCAGCCCCCTGCAGCATTTTATTCCTGATACTCCTCAGATTTCCTCTCCAGAGCTATCTCTTTGTGGCTTTTTTTTGTCTTAAATTTTAATTATCAGCACTTAATATGTCCAACTCCCTTACGAGATCTTGCTTCAGAACAGACATTCATTTTCATATGTAGTTTCTGGAACAGGTAAAAAAGTGGTGACTGGGCACGGTGGTTCATGCCTGTAATCCCATCACTTTGGGAGGCTGAGGCAGGCGGATCACCTGAGGTCAGGAGTTCGAGACTACCCTGGCCAACATGGTTAAACCCCATCTCTACTAAAAGTACAAAAAATTAGCCAAGCATGGTGGTGCTCGCCTGTAGTCCTAGCTACTTGGGAGGCTGAGTCATTTGAAGCCAGGAGGCGGAGGTTGCAGTGAGCTGAAATCGCACCACTGCACTCCAGCCTGGGTGACAGAGCGAGACTCTGTCTCAGAAAAAAGAAAAGAAAGGTAAAGTGGGAAAATGGTTGAATAGAATGAACAAAATAAGTGCATGCACCAATACACTATTGACCAGACTTTTAAAATGGTAAATAAATATGTAGGAAATTAGAGTCAACCCTAAAACAAAACTGAGTAGTTCAGATTCTGAGTTTTATCCATAACATTAATTCAGTTCAATAATTGTTTTAGAGTACCTAATAAAGAGTAGGCACAATGCTAAATTTTAATGATGTAATGATAAAGAGTAGTCCTTACCTTCCTAGAACTTCGAGAATGGTGGTTAGTTGTGGGTAGAATAGCACTTTTTTTGTTATAATCTAGAGTTTAGTATAGTGGCCAACATCTGACTTAATGAGCTAAGGCAGTTGTTGGTTTACATATTACTTTCTAGTGTGAGAAAAAGTCAATGTGTTTCTTCAACAGTGAGTTTTAAAAATAACTATTGGGTACTAGGCTTAGTACCTGGGTGATGAAATACAATAATCTGTACAACAGACTCTGTGACATGAGTTTACCTGTGTAACAAACCTGCAGCACATGTACCCCTGAACCTAAAATAAAAGTTAAAAAAATTTTTCCTTAGGCTAGGACTAGGGTGACTACTGAGTAGCATGAGTGAGGTTTGGAGGGTGACAGAATTGTTCTGTATCTTGATTATGGTGGTGGTTATGAGACTTTATGCCTTTGTCAAAACTCACAGACCTATATGCTAAAAAGGGCAAATTTTACCATATGTAGACTTACCTCAGGAAACCTGACTCAAAAAAGAAAAAAAAAAAATATGCCACTGAGTCTTAAAGGAATTTGATTCATCTGCAAAGTAGGGTAATTGGAAAGTGAAAATAATAGACTTATTTTAGAGGCTTTCTCTGAAGATAAATCTAATTTAGGTCTATTAGGGAGTTCTTTCTTTCTAATCCTTTCCTTCATAATCTGAGCTAATGGGAAGTTCAGAAATCCCTGAAATTGCTAGCCAAATTTTGTGTATACGTAAGTGTTTTTTTAGGGGTAGGAGATTACATTTCTTATCTGATTGTTAAAGATGGGTTAGATTTCAATAAAGGTTAAGAACCGCAGGTCTAAGAGCTTTTCTGCTTCCCCAGGTACCCTCTTTTTCCCTACGGGAGGCCATCCTAGTGATTACAGGAGCTGGAGACCAATTTCTAGGAGTTGGTGAGAGTAGAAGAGTCTGTGAATCTACTGGTCGTAATACAGAGAGTCCATGTATGCTAACACAGGCCTTTTCCTGATTGCCTACTTACACAAGTTAGAACTCCTTTTTCTACCGCTTCTGACCTCTTTTCTCTCTCTTTGCCCCCTATGGCTGACCAGTAATATTAACAGTCCTTAAAACACTTTTCAAAGTTAAAAGTTTCTAACCTTAACTTAAAAAATTTACAAAATTTTCCACAATAACTGTATTTTAAATAGAAAATAAAAATTGCATATATTCTCACCATTAGCAGTATCACTGCTAACTTCTTTATATATTTTATTTATTTTGAGATCATGCTGTATACAGTTTTTTCTTTTAAAAAATTATTGGCCAGGTGCGGTGGCTTATGCCTATAATACTAACACTTTGGGAGGCAGAGGTGGGAGGATCACTTGCACTCAGGAGTTCGAGACCAGCGTGGGCAACATAGTGAGACCTCATCTCTATAGAGAATTATAAAGAAAAAAAAACTAGCCAGGCATGGTAGCCTGTGCCTGTAATCCCAGCTACTCAAGTGACTGATATGGGAGGATCACTTGAGCCCAGGAGGTCGAGGCTGTAGTGAGCTATGATCGTGCCAGCTGTACTCCAGCCTGGGTGACAGAGCAAGACCTCATCTCAAAAAACAACAAAAAATGAAAACAAAAAGTTATTAAATATTACAAATACTCAATCTATCCATCTTCTGGTCTGATCAAATCCCAATATTTTGCCATATTTGCTTCCGTTATTAAGAATAAAATATAGTTAAGCCCCTGTGTATCTCTCCTCAGTCTCATCCTTTGACTCTCTCCCTAAAATTAATCACTATCCTGAATTTGCTATTGATCATTCTCAAATTTTTATCACTATTATTCATTTGCATACTTATATTAATCTTTTACATATTTTAATACTTTATATAAATGGTATAATCAGCACACATCATTCTAAAACTTGCTCTTGTCACTTAGCATTCTGTTTGTTCATTCTAAATGCTTATTTTAATCCATTGTATAATTATACCACAGTTTGTTTTTGTTTTTTTCCTGTGCTGATGGACATTTAGGTATTTAGGTTTTTTTTTTTTTCTTCCCCTAATACTAATGATACTGCTGTTTATATTCTTGTTCATGTTTCTTGACACAAACATGCAAGAGTTTCTCAACAGTATTTCTTTCCAAATGGAATTTCTGGGTCTATAGGATAAGTGCATCTTCATTGGAGCCTGATTGCTCTCCTGTTTACTCTCACCAGCAATGTACCGGATTTTCTAATTCTTTACAGCTAGGTTAGACTTGAATTTTTTTTTTTTTTTTTTTCTGCTGCTTTTTTGGTAATCTAAGGAAGATAAAATCATTTCTCATTTTAATTTGCATTTTGTTTTTATTACTAGTGAAACAACATTTTCTCTTATATTTATATGCTTTTCTGGTTCCCTTTTTTGTGAATTTCCTGATTATGTATTTTGTTGATTTTGTTGTTGTCATTAGGTTGGTTCTTTTTTAAAAAAAGGATAAAAGTTTTTTTATATATTCCAGATATGAATATTTTGGAACTTATGTATATGTAGTGTAGTACTTTTTAGTCTTTTAATGTCTATAACATTTTATCACATGAATGTTCTTTAATTTATTTAACCATTCCCCTTATTGTTTGATATATAGGTTATTTCCATATACATTTTGTATGTTTAATTTCTTGGGCTATCTTGTTAAAGAAAAATAAGTGGTGGTGCTGAATTTGTCTTGGTCTGCTTTGCAGTAAATGATAAATATTTGAGACAGTTGGCCTGGTACAGCTGATGTGTATGAAATAAAGCAGCACTCACTGGCCTTGTTGGTGCTTGAATCTGCCATTCTTACCATCAGTAACACTTGTTCTGACCAGGAACTAACTGTAGACTAACCTACATAAGTAAAACATTGTTATTGTGAAAGTGGCTTTGGCACTTGAGGCTGACGTGTTTTTAATGAAACAAATATTCAGATGGAAAAGAATTAAAGATGATATAGTAGTTATCTAAGGTAGGTCACAGAAACACCAGACTCACACTTTCTCTAAAGCAAAAGGACTTCTCTGAGCCATAGCTTGGTGATATTTAACTTAGAGTCTAGAGCAGGGATCAGCAAACATTTTCTGCAAAGGACCAGATAGTAAATATTTTAGACTTTTCAAGCCACATAGCTTCTGTTGCAGCTGCTCCCTTCTGCTGGCATAGCACAGCAAGCAGTAGTCATACAGCCTTGCCCATTCATTTATGTGTTGTCTATAACTGCTTTGGCCTCACAACAGAGCTGTTGAGTAGGCCTGCAAAACCTAAAAGATTTACTGTTTGACCCTTTACAGACAAAATTTGCTGACTTCAACCCCTGCAAACTCAGCACTCTTGACATTTGGGGCCAGTTAATTATAGGTCTCGATTCAAGAAATGCTTAGTTTGGCTGAGGGAAATTCTTTCTTAAAAAATTCTTAATGGAATTGTAGCTTTGATTCCTTGCTTAAACGTCAGCTCTGATCTCAGTGTTAAATTAGAGAGGCCAAAAATGACACATGAGCATTTGAATGCAGTTGTCCTAAACTATGAAATCAGATCATATTTTGATATGTGACACATATTAGATCTAGAAATCTTCCTGATCTGTAGCTAGCTTATCAAATTGAGTGGTATGTACATTCTTTCTCTATCTAGGTTTAACCCATTTATAGCAGATATGAAATTTGTTCCTGCATTTCTGTGTGTCAGGTGTTCCTTTTTTATCTGTCTCTTCACAGCTGTTGGCATTTGCCAGCTGGCTATGCCTGATCCTCAAGTGAGGCAGTATTTACAGCTCACTTGGATAGATGCAGCAACTAGGGTAGCTCAAGGGCAGATGAAATAGGATCCAGAATGAGAATGCTGCATCTCTCTTTGCTCTGTCTTCTTTCACATGAGGAAGAATTTCTCTTTCTCCCCTCCCTGTCAGATGAGAAGTAGTATTGATTGGTTTGGTACAGTGTATAAAACATGCATCTAATGGAATGTTATTTTGGGAACTATTAGCAGCATTGGCTCTGCCGAGGCCCAAGATTTTGCCTTCTTTCCGTTTTCTCCTCCCCTTCCTTCTCCTCCTCCTTAGTAGCAGCTCCTTAGCAAATTACAAGCTTTGCCTCTGGCTTGCTGTATAGCAGTGGCAGTGTAAGCCTTTTCCAGTTTCCAAGGGAGACCGGGTGCTGAGACTGCAGTCTTTCCCAGCAGCCACTTACCTTTCTTGCTATTCGTTTCCACGCGTCTCTTGACCTTCGTTCTGCTATGCAGGCCTGCTCGAGGAGGTAACAGCCTGTTTTCTTGGAGCTCTCTTTGTCAAAGGGGACAGAGGGAAAGTAGGGTGGTACAGGGTAAGGCATGCAGAGACAGCAGAGCATAAATGCTGCGATTGGGAAAAAGTAGCTCTAAAGTGTGCTGTATCTGTGAGCTTGTTCCTATTTGCTGTATCTATAGAACTGTTTGTAAAGGTGGGAACCCCAACACTATATCATAGTACTTAAAGTACCACATATAAAAATGTGAGATTACTGTAATACTGCCTCCAGGAAGCATAGGAGAAAAATGAGAACTTTGAGAAGAAAATGGAATCAATTGCTTTTAAACTTAGCTGACTAACAAATTGCTTTTTTTTTTTGGGGAGACAGAGTCCCACTCTGTCGCCCACGCTGGAGTGCAGTGGCGCGATCTCACTGCAACCTCTGCCTCCCAGGTTCAAGTGATTCTCATGCCTCAACCTCCCCAGTAGCTAGGATTACAGGTGTAGGCCACTATGCAATTTTTTCTATTTTTAGTAAAGACAGAGTTTCACTGTGTTGGCCAGGATGATCTCGAACTCCTGGTCTCGGGTAATCCGTCCACCTCGGCCTCCTAAAATGCTGGAATTATAGGCATGAGCCACTGCGCCCAGCCACAAATTGCATTCTTGATGAAATTTTGTTAAGTTTATGTTTTATGAGTTGGATCTGGTTTTCAGGTTTGAGGAGAGGGCTTGGTAATATTGTCTTTTAATTGGGTTATTGGGACTTCTAGAGCTGTGATGTGCAGTATGGTAATCAGTAGCCATGTGTGGCTACTCAAATTTAAATAATTAAAATTAAATTTAAAATTTAGTTTCTCTTTTAAGTGCTCAGTGACCACATGTGACTAGTGGCAACCATATTGGGCTGTGCAGGTATACAACATTTCCATTATCACACAAAGTTCTGTTGGATAGTACTAAAGAAGGTAACCTATGAAATATAAGAAATTTAGTATTTGGCCAGACTGAGGAATAGACATTTTAGTGAGGAGACTTAGAGGCTGTTTGTTCAGAATCAGCATAAATATGGATTCACCATGGTTTAAAGCTAAATGACGTCTTTAAAATTTTAGATTTACCCCTTTATTTTACAGATGAAGAAACTAGAGTTCCAAGAGATTAAGTGATTCTCTTAAGATCAAACAAGTAATTAACGACAGAGCTAAAACTAGAACCCAGGTACCTGTTCTTTCTATTGTACCATAGTATTAGCTTCCCCTTCGCAATTAGGAACAGCAAGGAAAATTTGAACTAAAATTTACCTCATAGGGTCCTAGCAACTGTAGAGTCAACTGCATCCTCCAAAGAAGAATTTATCCCTAATATTTTTAACGTTTGTAGTTTGTTCATGGCAGTCTTATAGCATGTTGATGGAAATTTCTAGAAATGTAAAAATCATACTTTCCCAAGAATGGAGTGTTGATTATGACAGACTTTTGGGAAATGTCAGAGAATGCTAGGAGAAGTTTACTGCAAGACATTGTTATCCATTAGTTCCCGATATTGTAGGATTTGGAAGAAGAAATGTCTTACTACATAAATCTACATAGCTAGAATACCGTGGTACTGAGTGGAGGAAACAACGTTCATTGTGGTGCAATATAAGAAAAGCTATACCCAAAGAAGGAGAACATGGTTAAAATCCCTTTAGGTATATAACATTGTTACCTTGGGTGTTTTATCATCTCCTTAGGCCTTTATTGACTCGTCTGTAAAATAGGAATACATTTTTTGTGTCTTCCTGAAGTCTTAAAATTAGATCAAATGACGTCTTGAAGTCACAAAGTCTGTAGGCATAGGTCTGTGATTCCCATTGTCTCCCTAAGTCTCCCCACTTCCCCGCCCCAGTAGCTATCCATATATACTTCCATGTTGATATCAAAGAAGGTTTTGTTGGGATCTCTGAAAAACTTTTGTTGATGTAATCTTATATTAATACACACATATTGGCTGCACATGGTGGCTCGTGCCTGTAATCGTAGCACTTTGAGAGGCTGAGCCAGGCAGATCACCTGAGGTCAGGAGTTCGAGACCAGTCTCGCCAACATGGTGAAACTCCGTCTTCTCTACTAAAAAATGCAAAAATTAGCTGAGTATGGTGGCAGGCGCCTGTAGTCCCAGCTACTAGGGAGGCTGAGGTGGGAGGATTGCTTGAACCCAGGAGGTGGAGGTTGCGTTGAGCCCGAGATCACGCCATTGCACTCCAGCTTGGGCAACAGAGTGAGACTCTGTCTCAAAAAAAAAAAAAAAAAGATATAGTTCAATGAATGATAAACTATCTTGTAAGACAGTTAGATATTCTGTAATTAATGACCACAGCATCCTTAGTGGTCGGTATTAGACATATACTATAAAATATTTATATAGTATGTCTTTAACAATGTTTTTATATATTATAAGCTATATAATATATAAATATAGTAAATTTCTGTGGTTGAGCTGTGGTGGCTTACCCTGTAATCCCATCACTTTGGGAGGCTGAGGCAGGGTGATCACTTGAGGTCAGGAGTTTGACATCAGCCTGGCCAACATGGTGGAAACCCCATCTCTACTAAAAATACCAAAATTATCTGGGCCTGGTGGCACATGCCTGTAGTCCCAGCTACTCGGGAGGCTGAGGCAGGAGAATCACTTGAACCTGGGAGGCAGAGGTTGCAGTGAGCTGAGATCATGCCGTTGCACTCCAGCCTGGGCGACATAGCAAGACTCTGTCTCAAAAAAAAAAAAATTTTTTTTTAAATAAGATATATACTATAAGAGACATCTATAAAAGCTATATACTCAACTTAGTTCCTTTCGTGTTTGGAGTGAACATATTTAAATACCATTCTCTCCTCAACAGATTTGAGGTATAGAACTATAAAGCTACTTCAAAACCCAATTTCCTTCTGGATTCCAGACAGAATTTGTTATCATTCTAGAGAAAGCAGCGTTGTTCTCTCCTTGGAAATTACGGTTATTTCTTTTTCATTCTTCTACTTGGAGTAGTTTTATTTTACTTAGATAACCCTATGAACCTTCATGGAGAATATTTCAAGAGAATTAAGACCTCTTCCAAATGAGTTAGCCATACCTGGTAAAAATAATTAAGGGGAACTCTTTGATTAAGATGTGATGAATATTGTAGCACACCTATCCTTTCTTTATTTTCCAAGTTGTTACTGATGAGCTTTTAATATGACAATGAAAATAATGTAGTAGTAAGAGTGTTGGTAGTGATGATAGTAGTTCTGGTCATGGTAGTAGCAGCAAACGTGTGCCAGGTTCTATTCTAAGTGCCTTACATGGGTTTGCATTTAATCTTCACAATTCTATTAATGTATCTGTGTATATCTATTACAACTGCTCATATCTTCATTGTATAAGAAACTTAGGTGTAGAGTGCTTAAATAATTTATCCACAGTCACCTACCAAGTATGTTGACAAGCCATGGTAGAAACAGGCAGTATGATTTTTATGCCAGGGAACTTTATCACTACACTATACCTGTCAAAAGGTAGTTTAGGTCTTTTATTATTATTTATTGTGACTTTTAAAATATTCACTGGTGATTTGCTGGATGTTTTGTACAACTTCCTTTTTCTCTTTTTTTTTTTGAGACAGGCTCTCACTCTGTCACCCTGGGTTAGAGTGCAGTGGTGTAATCATGGCTTACTGCAGCCTTGATTTCCTGGGCTCAAGCAATTCTCCCAAAATAACTTCTTGAGACAGAATTTGCCCATTTATAGTGTGTGAAGGGGCAGTATAAACTTTAGAGGCAAAATACAAAGTATATCTGTGAAGTCATGCTTAATTCTCTGTAATCAATTATTTGAATGCCACTGATGGTGTAATCTCAATATCATAACAAATACAAAAAAAATTATTCCTGCCCTCTAGGAAACATAGTAGGTAGAGATGGTAATAAAAGGACTTTGGCATCTGAATTCCTTCCCGTGCTACTAGACTGCAAGTGTAAGCCTAGTTTTATCTGGATGCCAGAAGGTGAGGGGACAGATGAGAAGCCATGGCTTCCATTATTTTTATTTCTATTTTATGAGACTATATCTGTCTTTGCATGGCAATGAAGAATCCTGTAGCATTCAGATTCATGGATGGCTGCAATGCTTCTCAGAAAAATCAAGGAGTGTGGAGTGTGGGTTTGCTCTACATGGGGGTCAGCAATATTTTTCTACAAAGGGCCAAACAGTGATTATTTTGGCCTTTGCAGGCCATGTTGTCTCTGTTGCAGTTACTAAACTCTGCTCTGTGATTCCAATAAAACTTTATTTACAAAAATGTTGCAGTCCAGATTTGGCCCAAGATCATAGTTTGCTGACCACTGGTCTAGATTTTAGAAAGTGTTACAGAAGGACCTAGTCTCTACTGAAAACGTAGTATGTCCTCAATGTAGTTATAAGTTAGGCACATTACTTCCGTGATCCTTGGAATGTCCATCTGAGATAAGAAAAATTAATGAAAATGTTCCTTCAAAAACATTTACAGTTCAAGTACTGGAATTTATGGGTTTTGTTTTATATATTTTTTCTTAAATAGTAAACTCTCATATATTGACACAGGTTACAGAATCATGTGTGATATTCATAGTATATAGTTTTTTATAGTTTTATAGTTTATGAAAAACTATATATAGTTTGTATAGTATATACATACAATCTGGACTTATATACAGTAAAATAAAATGGGATTATCTCCATGTGGTAGAATTTTAGTTGATTTTGTTTTCATATTTTGTCTATTTGTTCCCCTGGGAAAAGTGTGATTTCACATGTGTGATTTCAAATATTTAAGATTCCAAGTCAGGTAAAATCCTCCTGATCTTACCTACCAGGTTTTTATGGGATATTTCTCTCATTCAAAAAAAACTCTTTAGAGTAGGCAGTAGGATAAGGGAGTTTGAACCCTTTTTCTTTCACTGTGCCTTCTATCCTATATGCAAAGAAGAGATAAAGGTCAAGAATTCAGTATAATAGTGATACTGTATGTTTTACAGGTAGTAATAACATGTGAGTAGGTTTGCTGGTAATCCAGACAGAACTTCATGGGAAGTTAGTTCTCACCAATTCCAATATCTGGACTACAGCTTTAGTTTTGGGACTTAATTTTTTTAGTTCACTCAGAGGAGAGGAATTTATTAAGGAAATACTCAAACCTACTTAAACTATAGTACATTAACACATGTATTGGAATTCCAATTTACTAATTTATATTGAGGGAAAAAATATGAGTATTAAAAACATTGCCTGGTTGGGGACTTCTGCTTCAGTCTGTGGCATATTTTGTTTTATGTAAAATCTGCCACTGAGAATAACTTGAAAAAACTGGATAAATATAAGAACAAAGTTTTTGAAGGTACTTGAGAGTTATGAAGCAAGTGAGAACTTGAGAGATCAAGATCCTGGAGAGAAGGAAACTTTAAAAGGGTAAACCCAACATTTGGCTCTACTTTTCCCCTTGAGGTATTTGCTGATTAATAAAGCAGTGGTTATAAACCTGAGAAACTGAACAAGATTTTGGTAATCTCATGGGACTTGGGGAACGATCGGAGTTCAGAAAGAGAGCCCAGCAGATACCCCAGACTTTGACTTAGAACCACTGAAGGGCTACATTCTAAGGGCTTACCAGAAATAGACCAGCCCTTGAAAAGACTGAAGCCTAGCTTCCAATCAGCTGAGTCTCAAACTGGATTAAGGTACCTCGCCTTAGTCTCCTGGTTCTTAAAGTGTGGTCCCCAGACCAGCAGTATCATCTGAACTAATTAGAGATGCAAATTCTCAGATCCCTACACCAGACCTGCTTAATCAGGACCTCTAGTGTGTGGTACTCAGAAATTTGTATTGCATAAGCCCTCAAAGTGGTTCTGATACAAGTGAAAGTTTAAGAACCACTTCCTTAGCCTCACTGCCAGGGGGAAAGAATATCCTCTCTGAAGGGTAGCAACAACAGAGTCATGAGTTATCACTCACTACTTTTTTTTTTTTTATTAAATATGCCTGATGTTAATTTAAAAGTTAGCATACATACCAAGAAATAAGAGTTAACAAAAGACCAAAAGAAAAACAGAGAATAGGAACAGGTCCAGATACTGATATTATCAGACATGGCCTTTAAAATAATTGTGATTAATATGTTCCAGAAAATAGATAAGAAGTGGAGATTTTCACCAGAGAATTGCAATCTATTAAAAACAATCAACTGGAAATTCTAGAAACAAAAAATCACTGAAATCAAGAAACTCAGTTGGTGAGTTTGCAGTAGTAGACCAGCTAAAGAAATGATTAGTGAACTGAAAGACTGGACAGTAGGAAATATCTAGAATGAAGCACAGGGAGATAAAAGGATGGAAAATACAGAAAAAGCATGATAAATCAGTAGAACATGGCCAGTAAGCTCTAACATAAATGTTTGGAGTCCTAAGAGAAGACAGGAATTAGCTTCATTTTTCACAGAACACCGTTTTTACTTCAAAGCATTACTGATGGTCAAACAATGGTTATTCACACCTGAGTAATTTGGCAGACATTTTCTTGAAAATAAAGTCAACCGGTTGAGTATTTGTTGCCAATTAAAAATTTAAACTTTCAAGCAGAAATTAGAATTTTAGAAAACTTATATGCCACCATGAGTAATATTATTGACAGCTTCCTAAAATTTGAAGACTGTTCTAAGATCAAAGGTGATACTAAATAATTTATTTTTACTATTATTATATAATGTAGTATGTCAGTAGTGGGAAGATCTGCTTAATACAGCAATATTTTACAAATGCACCAATATTTTACAAATGACTAATGAAGATATGTTACAAAATCATGCATGACTAAGAAGATTCTTTGAAAGTACAGATAGACCAAAGGATTTCAATGTAACAGAATATGAAAAATCTATTAATATGTTTTAGAGCAGTATTCCCCAACCTTTTTGGCACCAGGGACTGGTTTCATGGAAGACAATTTTTCCACAGACTGGTGGAGGTGTTGGGTGTCGGGGATGGTGATGTTTTTGGGACAAAACTGTTCTACTGCAGATCATCAGGCATTAGTTAGATTCTCATAAGGCATGCACAACCTAAATTCCTGGCATGGGCAGCTCACAATAGGGTTCACGTCCCTGTGAGAATCTAATGCCACGGCTGATCTGACAGGGGGCAGAGCTCAGGCATTAATGCTCACTCGCTCACCTCCTGCTGTACGGCGTGGTTCCTAACAGGCCACAGATCGGTACTGGTCTGCAGCCCGGGGGTTGGGGACCCCTGTTTTATAGTACATATTGTAACTAACCACCACTTGTGTTGGTGTGTCATCAAAGAAAAATATCTCTCAGTTATCTGAGAAAGCTATCACAATACTGCTCGCTTTTCCACCTATGTATTTGTGCAAGACTAGATATTCTTTATATATTTTAACCAAAACAATATATTGACTGCATAAGCAGATAAGAGGATCCCACTGTCTTCTATTAAGCCAACATTGAAGAAATTTATAAAAATGTAAAACAATGCCACTCTTATAATTTTTTGTTTTGGAAGATACAGTTTTTTTAGTAAAAAATAATATTGATGTTAAAATGTATTAGGGCTATCATTTTCATTTTATTTTAAATTTATTTGACATATAACTACATATTTATGGAGGTACAGTTTGATGTTTTGATACATAGCTATGTTGTATAATGATCTAATCAGAGTAGTTAGTATATTCATCATCCATGCATTTATCATTTTCTCGTGGTAAGAACATTCAAAAGCATCTATTTTACCTATTTTGTAATATACAATATTTTGCTGTTAACTGTAGTCACCTTACTGTGCAATAGAACGTCACAATTTATTCCTCCTAATTATAACTTTGAACCATGAACCAACCTCTCCCCATCCTTCTCTCACCTCTTCCCTCCCCAGTCTCTGGTAACCACTGTTCTACTCTAATTTTATGATATCAACTCCCCCCACCTTTTTTTAGATTGCACATATTAGTGAGATCATGCGGTATTTTTTTTTTTTTCTGTGTCTGGCTTATTTCACTTAACCTGATATTCTCCAGATTCATCCATGTTGTTGCAAATGACAAAATTTTATTCTTTTTTCTTAATGGATGGATACTGTTCCATTCTGTATATACACATTTTCTTTACCCATTCTTCCATTTTTGAGGTCTCAATTCCATATTTTTGTTAATGTAAATAGTGCTGCCGTAAATATGGTTGTACAGATAACTCTTCAATATACTAATTTCCTTTCCTTTGGATGTATACACAGTAGCAGGATTGTTGAATCATATGGTAGTTCTATTTTTAAGTTTTAAAGGAACCTCCATACTGTTTTCCACAATGGCTGTACTAGCTTACAGTCCCACCAACTTGTGTAAGTGTTCACTTTTCTTCACATCCCTGCCAAAACTGGTTTTCTTTTGTCTTTTTGATAATAGTCATTCCAAGTGGTGTGAAATGGTACCTCATTGTGGTTTTGATTTTCATTTCCCTGATGGTTTGTGATGTGGACCATTTTTTCTTATACTCATTAGCCATTTGTATGACTTCTTTTGAGAAGTAAATGTCTATTAAGGTCTTTTGCCCATTTTTAAAATCAGGATTTTGTTTTTTTGTTTTGTTTGCTGCTGAGTTCCTTATATATTCTGGATATTAACTCCTTGTCAGATGTATAGTTTGCAGATTTTCTTTCCCATCCTTTAGGTTATCTATGTACTCTGTTTAATATTTTCCTTTGCTATGCAAAAGCTTTTTAGTTTGTTGCAATCTCATTTGTCTATATTTGCTTTTGTTTCCTATGCTTTTGAGGTCTTATTTAAAATATCCTAGTTTAGCCCAATGTCATGAAGCATTTCTCCTATGTTATCTTCTAGTAGTTCCATAGTTTTGGGTTTCCATGTTAAGTCTTTAATTTACTTTGAATTGATTCCTGTATGTGGTGAGAGGTAGGGATTTAGTCTCATTCTTCTGCATGTGGATGTCCCACTTTCCCAGCAGCATTTATTGAAGAAACAGTTTCTCCCCTAATGTGTGTTCTTGGCACCTTTGTCAAAAATCAGTTGACTTTAGGTGTGTGAATTTATTTCTGGGCTTCCTATTCTGTTCCATTGGTCTATGTGTCTGTTTTATGCCAGTACCATTCTGTTTTTGTTATTATACTTTGTAGTATATTTTTAAGTCATGTAGTGTGATGCCTCCAGCTTTCCACTCAGAATTGCTTTGGCTATTCATTTTTTTTCTGGTTTCATATGAATTTTAGGATTTTGTTTTATTTTTATGAAGACACCATTTTTGTGTGTGTGTGTGTGTGTGTTTTATGGAGTCTTGCTCTGTCGCCCAGGCCAGAATGCAGTGGTGCAATCTTGGCTAAGATGTTAACAAGAAATTACAAAAGATAGAGAATGAGAAAGATAAACCTATAGAAGAGCTTCTAAGAGAAGCCCAAAAAGTATATGTAAAAAGAGAGAAGGACTGACAGAGGGAACAGAAGAAGTCTATGCCCAAAATCCCAGTGAGTAGTTTGGCAGGAACTACGGTTACAGAACAGGTGACTCAGGATGACTCAGGTCAGAGCAGGTGATCAGGGGTGACTCAGGACAGAGCAGATGATAGAGACTAGGAGGGGATTGTTTACTGAAGCTAGAGGCAAGAGGGCAGAGAGAACCAGGAAGTTAAGCTTTAAAATGGAGAACAGAGAATAAGAGAGCTGAATATACTGACATACTGATTCTTTGAAGAGAAACTTGGAGTTCACTACATTTAACACCTACTGTTATTGTATTGCAGTCTATCTCTCCCTTTACCTGTAATAATACTTGCTTTGTATATCTGGGTACGCTGATCGTGGATGGGTGGATGTATTTATAGTTTTTATATCTTCTTGTTTAATTATACCCTTTATCAATGTCTAATGACCTTCTTTGTCTTCTTTTACAGTTTTTGACTTAAAGTCTATTTTATCTGACATGGTTACTCCTGCTCACTTGGTTTCCATTTGCATGGAATATCTTTTTCCCTCCCTTCACTTTTAGTCTATGTTTGTCTTTAATGGTTAGGTGAGTCTGTTGTAGGCAGTATATAGTTGGGTCTTGTTTTTAATCCATTCAGCCACTCTGTATCTTTTAACTGGATAATTTAATCCATTTATATTTAAGGTTATTATTGATACAGAAGGTCTTACTCCTGCCATTTTGTTAATTTTTTTCTGGTGGTTTTATAGATCCTTCATTCCTTTCTTCCTCTTTTATTTATTTCTGTGGTTTGGTGGTTTTCTGTGGTGCTGAGCTTTGTTTCCTTTCTCTTTCTTGTTTGTACCTCTGCGGTAATTTCTTTCTTTGTGGCTACCATGGGGCTAACATTAAAAGTCTTAGAATGTTTTAAGCTGATAGCAACTTAACTTTGGTTGCATTAAAATACTCTAGACTTCTCTCTTTTGTTGCTGTAATTTACTTTTTTACCTGTGATTGTGTTCCTTAGCTACTAATTGTAACTGTCATGGGTTTTGACCATTTTGACTTTAAACCTTCGTACTAGAGGACTGAGAGACTTACATAGCACCATTACATCACTGGGCTAGTCTGAATTTGATTTATAAATTTACCTCTATTGGTGAGTTTTATACTTTCACATCTTTTCATGAAAGTAATTATAATCTTTTGTTTCCAGTTACACCATTCTCTTAAATATTTCTTGTAAGGCTAGTCTAGTGGTGATGGATTTTTCTCAGCTTTTGCTTGTCTGGGAAGCTCTTTATTTTTCCTTCATTGGTGGATGATAGCTCTGCTGGATATAGTATTATTGGCTAAGAGGTTAGGGTTTTTTCCCAAAAAACTTTGAATATATCATCTCATTCTCTTCTGGCCTACAAGGTTTCTCCTGAGAAACCCAGGAGGACAGGGCTGCTGCTTGACCAACTATCAGGCCAAGCATGGGTAGAGCAAGGCCACACAACCTTGCAGTGGTCTGTCTTTGGGGCAGGGCTGCTGCTAGACTGGCTGTCAGGCACAGTGGTATGTGGCCACAGAAGGGTTGGGTGGTTCTACGGTGGTCTGAGAGGTGGAACCACTGTAGGACTGGTTGTTGCACTGGATATGGCTGTGCATGAGTTCAGCTGGCCAGCTAGCTGTGCAGTGCAGGTATGTACTGGTGAGGCGACTGGCCAGCAGTTAGGCAGTTTCAACCCTGTGCAGGTTTGGCTCTTCCTGGGGTTGGGAGGGTAGTGTGCCACATGGGTGCAAGTGCAGAGGTCTCAGTTGTTCCATCTGGCTAGGCTTCAGGCAGCTAGGGTCATAGTGCTACAGGCACCTATGTCAACATGGTAGAGTAATGGCAGGGCTACAGGAATGGAGAAAGTCCATTCCTATACTGGACCACAGGGAAGGGCACATTCTAGTAGTAGGTCCAGTTTCAAGATGGTACTGAGTAGCAGCAGCTTAGGATGTGAGGGTGGGGGGCAGGCGGTGCTCAAGGTGAGCTCCTACTCTAGGCACAGTAACTGCATGAACTCCTGGCTACTCTCCAAGCTGGATTCAGGGCCTGTGAGGACTGGGGGACTCTCCTATAGCAAGAATTTCTGGCATTTATGGTAGCAATGGGGATCACTGGTGATCTCCAGCTTACTTTTTCCCCTTAAGAAGCCCCCTCTGGCTCCAGGCTGATCCTGGTAGGGGAGACAGTGTGGCAGAAGCAGAATGCCTTGCTCCCCTGTCTATGGTGCTGCCCTGGGCTTTTGTCTTCCACAGGGATTTTGCTGTTCCCCTGGTGCTCTCCAGAGTACTTCTTTGGTCATTTTAATTGAAATATAGTTGTTTATTCTTTGTTTTGGTCCCTTTTTGTGGAGAGGATGGGCTTTAGGTAACTCAGTTTGGCCATCCTGCTGACATCACTCTAACTTATCTAGGGCTATTTTAATATTATTATTATTATTATTTGAGACACGGTCTGGCTCTGTCAACCAGGCTGAAGTGCAGTGGTGCATTCTCAGCTCACTACAACCTCTGCCACCCAGGCTCATGCCATCTTCCCATCTCAGCCTCATGAGTAGATGGGACTACAGGCACGCACCACTGTGCCCG
Organism: Rhinopithecus bieti; assembly: GCF_001698545.2. Taxonomy (NCBI): domain Eukaryota; kingdom Metazoa; phylum Chordata; class Mammalia; order Primates; family Cercopithecidae; genus Rhinopithecus; species Rhinopithecus bieti. Next base: position 4,928,902 of record NW_016812542.1, read on the forward strand.
GTTAATTTTTGTATTTTTTGAAGAGACAAGGTTTTGCCATGTTGCCTAGGCTGGTCTCAAACTCCTGGGCTCAAGCCATCTGCCTGCCTGGGCCTCCCAAAGTGCTGGGATTACAGGCGTGAGCTCCTGGCTGCTATTATTTTTAAATTAATAAATACATTTTTTAATTTTTAAATTTTAATTTCTAGTAAGATAAATATTAATCCCCATATAAACAAAAGCTGTCTGGGATTCTCAATAATTTTAAAAAATATTAAAGGATCTTGAGACCAAAACAATTTGAGAACCACTGCTCTAGATATTAAAATAACAATTAAATATAGTCAAAGGGTATTAACAACTTTATGCCACTAAATGTGATAATATAGACAAAATGGAAAATTTCTTTAAAAACCAAAATAGAAAATTTGAATAAGCCTAACTCTATTAAAGAAATTGAACCCTTTATTTAAAACTTTCCCATAAGGGCTGGGCACAGTGGCTCACGCCTATAAATCAGCACTCTGGGAAGTCGAGGTGGGAGGATTGCTTGAGCTCAGGAGTTCAGGATCAGCCTAGGCAACATAGCGAGACCTCCTCTACTAAATATCAAAAAAAGTTAGCCATGTGTGGTGACGTGCACCTGTAGTCCCAGCTACTTGCAAGGCTGAGGCGGGAAAATCGCTTGAGTCTAGGAGATCAAGGGTGCAGTGAGCTATGATCACACCACTGTACTCCAGCATGGGCAACAAAGTAAGACTTTGTCTCAAAAATAAAACCAAAATCAAAATAAAACCCTCCCACAGGGAACACTGTAAACCTAGATGACTTGATTGGTGAACTCTTCCATTCATTTAAGGAGGAAATAACCCAAATCTTACACAGATTCTTACAGAAATAGACATGTAGAGAACACTCGCAATTCATATAACCTTAATTCACGAAGCTGACCAGCATATTATGAGAAGAGAAAATTATAAGCCAATTTCTTTCATGAATGTGGTAGAAATTCTAAACTAAATGTTAGTGAATATGTTTAAAATCTATATAAAAGATGGTACATCTTGGCCAAGTTGAGCTTGTCCCAAGAATTCAATGTTGCTTTATCATTCAAAAATTATTCAATATAATTCATCTTACTAACAGAAAAAAGGAGAAAAGCAATCATCTCAATATATGGGGAAGAATAGCATGTGATAAAGTTCAACATACACTAATGATTAAAAAACAGCAATGAGAAACCCTCTTAGCCTGTTTTCTATAGAAACAGAAGGCAGTTGCTTTAGTTTGATGAGTAGTATCTGCATAAATCTTACCAAAAAATTACACTTAATGAAAAAATGCTGAAAGCATTCTCTTTGATGGCAGGATTACAGAGAATGAAAGCTTACTATCATCACTGCTTTTCAGCATGTCCTAGAGGTTCTAGCCAAAGCATTAAGGCAAGAAAACAAATAAAAGTTGGAAGGATAGGAAAGAAGAAATAAAATTCTTATTTTACAGATGACATGATTCTGTGTGAATAGTAATACATTTACATACAATAGTCCCCTGTTATCCATCAGAGATACATTTCATTTTTTTTTTCTTTTGAGTACGAGTTTCCCTCTTGTCACCCAGGCTGGAGTACAGTGGCGCAATCTCAGCTCACTGCAACCTCAGCCTCCAAGTTCAAGTGATTCTCTTGTCTCAGCCTCCTGAGTAGCTGGGATTACAGGCGCCTGCCAGCATGCCTGGCTAATTTTTGTATTTTTAGTAGAGACAGGGTTCTACCATGTTGGTCAGGTTGGTCTTGAACTCCTGACCTCAGGTGATCCGCCCACCTTGGCCTCCCAAAGTGCTGGGATTACAGGTGTGAGCAACTGTGCAATACCTTTCAAGACTTTCAGTGGATGCCTGAACCTACAGATAGTATAGAACCCTATATAAATACTATTTTTTCCTATAAATACATATCTATGCTAAAGTTTAACTTATAACTAGGCACAGTAAGAGATTAACAATAATACTAATAACTAATAATAAAATAGAACAGTTATAACAAAATGCCAGCATCACTACTCTTGCATTTTGGGGCCATTACTAAGTAGAATAAGGATTACTTGAATATAAACACTGTGATATCACAACAGTGCATGATTTGCATCTCAGGAGGGACAGAATGGAACAGCACGAAATTTCACCACACTAATCAGAACAGTGCACAATTGAAAATGTATGAATTGTTTATTGATGGAAATTTTCATTTAATATTTTCAGACCACATTTCACCATGGGCTACTGAAACCACAGAAAGCAAAACCACAGATAAGGGGGAACTACTGTAATGACTTGGATTCCGTAATGTTTACTGATGGTTGATAGCATTTCTTGTCATTAAGTTCATTCCTAGAATGTGGAAATCTCTTCAGTATGTGGAAGCACTTTGTCTTTCCTCAAGTACATGAGCAAAGATCTTGCTTTTGCTATTACTCTTTTTTCTCTGCAGGTCCTATCTAACTCCTGTACGGGATGAGGAAGCAGAGTCTTTACGGAAAGCACGCTCCAGACAAGCTCGGCAGACACGAAGGTCTACTCAAGTGAGTGTGGCTTTTTTTTTAATGTCATTTTGTCTATCTACCCTTCTTTTGAAGGTATGATCAAAACACACTACAATATCCATGTTCATCTGCTGATTTGAACACACACACACACACACACACACACACACACACACACACGGCTTGGCGTGGTGGCTCATGCCTGTAATCCCAGCAATTTGGGAGGCCAAGGAGTTAAGACCAGGAGCACTCCTAACTTGAGGTCAGGAGTTCGAGACCAGCTTGGCTAATGTGGTGAAACCCTGTGTCTACTAAAAATGTGAAAATTAGCCAGGCATGGTGTTGTGTGCCTGTGATTTCAGTTACTCAGGAGGATGAGGTAGGAGAATTGCTTGAACCTAGGAGGCAGAAGTTCCAGTGAGCCAAGATTGCACCACTGCCCTCCTGGGCAACAGAACAAGACTCCGTCTCAAAAAAACAAGACAAAATAAAACACATACATGAAAATGACTGCCCTATTCCAGCCACAGTCTTAAGAGCTTTCATTGTGTTGAATCTTACACTACATAGAACCAAATTAATTTACAGCTACATCTACCCATTCTCACCAGTATTCCTCCAGACTTAGAACAGGTTTATCTCCTTTCCTTCACAAGATTAATTATTCCGCTTGTGCTCAAAGACCTTAAGAACCTCTGTACATCCCTATATCCCTACTACATTTTAAGAATCCCTAAGGGAAAAGAGTTTGGCAGTTCCTCAAAATTTTAAACATAGAGTTACCATTTGACTTAGCAGTTCTGCTTAAGAGAAATGAAAACATATATTCATATAAAAACTTGTATATAGGTGTTTGTAATAGTATTATTCATAATAGCCAAAAAGTAAAAATAAGCCAAATGTCTATTAACTAATGAATGGGTAAATAAAATATGATATATCCATACAATGGAATACCATTTGGCAATAAAAAGAAATGAAGTACTGATACATGTTACAACATGGATGAACCTTAAGAAAACATTATGCTAAGTGAAAGAAGCCAGACAAAAAACACTCCATATATTATATGATTCCATTTATATGAAATGTCCCAAATAGGCAAATCCCAAAGAGACAGAAATTAGATTAGTGCCAGGACTAGGGTGAAGGCAGAATGGTGAGTGTGTGGTTTCTTTTTGGGGTGATGAAAATGTTATGAAATTAGATGTAATAATTTTATAACTGTGAATAAACCAAAAACTAAGGAATTGTATACTTTCAAATGGTGAGTTATATGATATAAGGATTGTATTTTAATAAAGATATTACAAAAGGAATCCCTGAGGGAGTCATTGAAGCAGTTTAAGGAAATATGATATAGTCTACATTATGTGTTAGAAAAATCACACTGCAGATAATTGATGGGAATGGTAGGTAGAGGTACATTTGCCAAGCCTGGAAACAAGAAGACTTGCTGGGAAGCTGTATTGTAGTCCAAGCTGTATTGTAGTCCCAGGAAATTGTTATAATGACAATGAGAATGGAGAGAAGGCTATGAATTTCTTATTTAAAGAAGCAAAGAAAGATGAGCCCCTGAAGCAGGATGAAAAGAAGCAGCAAGAGTGGTGAAAAGAAAATCAGAAAATAATAGCAGCATGGAAGTGAATGAAAAGTCCATTTCCAGTGAAAAGGAGAAGTTCCACAGTTTTGAATACTACAGAGGTCAAGTAGCAAATTTGATCACTGGAAAAGAGACATTATATATGGCAGCAAAAACACGCTTGTTGTCTTCCTTGACTCTCCCAAAGCAGGTTATATATTCTTCCTTTATTTTTACTTGATGATTGTCTGTTTCATCCACTAGAATGTAACCCCCATGAGGACCAATACTGACTGTTTTTTTGTTTTGTTTTATTGTGGTGAAATATACATAACATAAAACTTACCAGTTTTACCATTTTTAAGTTTACACAGTTTAATGGCATTAAGTACATTTACATCGTTGTATAACTATCACCACCATTCATCTCTAGAACTTTCTTCCTCTTCCCAAACTGAAGCTCTGTATCCATTAAATAATTACTCCCCATTTCCCTCTGGCAACCCCGCTTCCACTTTCTGTCTATGAACTTCACTGCTAGGAACCTCAAATAAGTAGAATCATATAGTAGTTGTCCTTTTGTGTTGTATTTTACTTAGCATAGTTATCAAGGTTCATCCATGATACCTGACACATCATGATACAAGACACATTGCAGCATGTGTCAAAGTTCCTCCCTTTTAAAGGCTGAATATTTCAGCCTTTTATAGATACTGCATTTTGTGTATCCATTCATCTGTCAGTAGACACTGGGTTGCTTCCACCTTTTGGCTATTTAATGCTGCTATGAGAATGGCTATACTAATATCTCCCTGAAACCCTGCTTTCAATTCTTTTGGGTATATACCGAGAAATGGAATTTGCTGGATCATACAGTAATTCAATTTTTAATTTTCTGAGGAACTCCCATACTGTTTTTCTTAGCGGCTGTACCATTTTATGTTCCCATCAGCAGTGCACAAGGGTTCTAATTTCTCCACATCCTCACCAATATTTGTGGGTTTTTTTTGCTTTTATGAGATGGAGTTTCGCTGTTGTCACACAGGCCAGGGTGCAATGGTGTGATCTTGGCTCACTGCAACCTCTGCCTCCAGGGTTCAAGCAATTCACCTGTGTCAGCCTCCCAAGTAGCTGGGATTACAGGCGCCCATCACCACACCTGGCTAATTTTTGTATTTTTAGTAGAGAAGGTGTTTCGCCATGTTAGCCAGGCTTGTCTTGAACTCCTGACCTCAAGTGATCTACCCACATTGGCCTTTCAAAGTGCTGGGATTACAGGTGTGAGCCACCACTCCCAGCCTGGTTTTTTTTGGTAGTAACCATCCTAATGGGTGTGAAAAAGAAGACTGACTATACTTTTGCTCATCTTTTCCACCATCATACAGTAAATAAATCACTATATATTTATTGAGTAAATAAATGAGTGAGAAATAAATGATATGGGAAGATAAATTGCTCTGGATTGATTTCAAGTTTGTTTATGAAGGAATGGGAAAAGATGGGGAAGTTGCTGGAGAGGGGCATAGAATTCAAGGTGGGAGAGACAGGAACATAGAACCATCTTAGAGGGAAAGATTCAGTAGAGAGGGAGTGAAGGTCCATGTCAAAACTTGAATAGATCTTTGAACTCCTTGAAATGTGTACATAATTTTTGAGGAGATTTTATTAGATTCTCAGTAGTCTTCATGAGATTCTCAAAGGGACCACTGACTCCCAAAGAAAGTAAAATCTAAGCTTCTTAGCATAGCTTACAAAATCTGTTATAGGCCGGGCGCGGTGGCTCAAGCTTGTAATCCCAGCACTTTGGGAGGCCGAGACGGGCGGATCACGAGGTCAGGAGATCGAGACCATCCTGGCTAATACGGTGAAACCCCGTCTCTACTAAAAAATACAAAAAACTAGCTGGGCGACGAGGCGGGCGCCTGTAGTCCCCAGCTACTCGGGAGGCTGAGACAGGAGAATGGCATGAACCCGGGAGGCGGAGCTTGCAGTGAGCTGAGAGCCGGCCACTGCACTCCAGCCTGGGCGGGATAGCAAGCAAGACTCCGTCTCAAAAAAAACAAAAAAAAAAAAAAAACAAAAAAAATCTGTTATGACCTAGCCTCTGCCTGCTTTCCTCAAATCACCTATCCTCATTCTCCCTCTCTCCTCCCACTTTCCTTTTTTTGTTGTGTGCTTCATCTTTGCTAAGTTACCTACATATTTCTAAATCATCCATGGCCTCTCTTGTTTCTGTATCTTTGTACAGGATGCCTCTACCTATAATGCCTTTTCTCCCTCCCCCTACCCAAGTTCTTTTTACTCTTTAGAACCCAGTGTTAGGTATTCCTCTTACATACTCCTGTGTTTCTGTTTTAATACTTACATTCTCTCATTATACTCATCTGTTTTCTTATGTCTTTTCTGCTAGACTAAAAGGTTCTTGACAGTAATCATTTGATTTGTCTTTGTAGTTCTAGTGCCTAAAGACACCTAATTCTTTATTAACAGAATGAGTAAGTAAATGAATTAATAGTAAAAAAAAAGCCAGGAGTAGGGAGGGGAAGCAAGTTGTGGATACGGTACCTGATCAACTACCTTCCAGCTTTGGAACTTCCTTCTTCTGAGGACTCATGCACATAACTACTTGAGTTGGAATCAACTCATGCTCTTTCTAAACTCCTTTTCTCCCTTCTCCTGTAGTTTTGTCATCATTTGCCTTTCTTCTGTCTTGCTGCCCCTATGACCCTGCAGGGAGAACGTTAATTGTTGGAATATCCATATATGATTCCTAGAGTGACTTGGGAATTGATGTTAGAGAAAAGCTAGTCTAGGAGTTTTAAGAGGTTGTGTTGTTGTTATTCTAGCCTAGCTCTGAATTTTCATCTTGTTGAGCTAGGTTTTTCTTTTTTTAAGTGAAATTTTTTTTCCAGTATCTGTTGTTTAGAGAATCTCTGTTCATAGCCATTTGATCTTGGGAGGGTAGGGACCTTTCAAATAAAGATACTGAGAACTATTTGGTATGGAAAAAGTACATCTATAACAGGCAGACATCAATGTTGACCTATTTTCTGGAGATCAAACTAGAAAAACTAAAGTATTACATTCAAAATATACCTAGACTCAGGCCTGGGTTCTTTGTACACTGAGATGCTTATTTTAAGCATATATTGCTTGAAGTGACCTCATTATGCATTCTGGGGGGCTTCATTTTGGTATTTGATAACTATTAGATCTTTTTGGGAATACTCCTGCTCAATCAAGAGTTATTCCATGGTTAGTCTGAATCAGCCCTGATCTTGTGATATTTTCCCAGGGTGTCACCCTAACGGACCTTCAAGAAGCAGAAAGGACTTTCAGCCGGTCGAGGGCAGAGAGGCAAGCTCAGGAGCAGCCTCGTGAGAAGCCCACAGACACTGAAGGGCTTGAGGGGAGCCCTGAGAAGCATGAGCCCTCAGCAGTTCCAGCAACAGAAGCTGGGGAGGGCCAGCAGCCCTGGGGCAGGAGTCTGGATGAAGAGGTGAGCTCATTTTTGCTGGCATGTACTGTGCTAAAAGCAGGGTAATTAGTTTGGGGAGTGTCTTCTTCACTGATAGTTCAAAGGCTGTGTTCTACCTTGCAATGGACAACTTACTCTGTATGGCTGTCTTTAGTTGGGAAACGTGTGACAAAAATTTGGAGGATGTTGGTCCTTAAATGACCTTTTTTTTTTCTTCTGAGAGTTGACTGATGCTTTTGAATAAATGTCCTTCTATTCTAAAAAGAGAGATCATAGTATGACAAAATGCAAATAAAAATATAAGCATGTATTGGGTGTTTACTTTACTCAATACATGCTTACTTTATGCCAAGCACTATTTTAAGTATACTTCTTATGTATTAATAATGCATTTAATCCTCATAACAACCCTCTGAGGTAAATATTACTATTTCTATTTTATATATGAGGAAATTGAATCACAGAAGTTGAGGAATTTGCCCAACATTTCACATAGCCAAGAAGTGGTTAAGCCAGAGTTTGAACATAGGCAGTCTGACTCCACAGCTTGCTCTCTTAACTACTAGTATATTGTTTTTCAAACTCTTCTAACCTAAGGGCTTACAAAGCACTCATGAGTGTCACCGTTGGGAGGGACATTTTGATTTATGTTTCATTTCTCTAGTGGAGTTGGTAGTCAAAGGTATAAGTTGATATTTAGGGTGAACATAACTCCTGGTTTATCACTTGATCTTAGCCAAAAGGCCGAGAAGCGATAACTCCTGGTTTATCTAAGATGGTTCCAATTACAACTGTTGTCTTTGTGTAATTATCATTACCACTCCTTTGCACTCTCAAAAGTGTCCCAGTTTGGGCAGATAAGTATTATGGTCACTGTGGTTATAGAGAAAAGGAATCTCCTTCTTGCTTTGACTCTGAATGGCTAGATTCCATAAACTGAAGTTCTATTTTGTATTTTGTTTGTTTTATAAGCTAATATTTATTGAGTACCTATTACCAGCTATTCTTCTAAGCATCTAATGCACATTTTCTTATTTAATCCTCATAATCCTCTCTGAAGAAGGTGTTATCTCTATTTTATAGATGAGGATGTTATGGCTCAGAGAAACTAAGTAACTTATTCAAGGTCACACAGCTAGTAAGTGCTGAAGCTAGAATTTGAACAAAGATCTGTCTGACTCCAAATTTACTACATTTTATTGTATGTGTCTTTATAAATCACAAAAATGTGTACAATCTTTATGTCATAAATTTAATGTGTAGTAAGGATTTATCTATCTCTGAGTCTTCCATAAACCAAGTTAAGGCTTATTGTTAGGCTCTATCTGTCCTAACCCTCAAGTTGAAAAAAAAAAAAAAAAAGACAACAACAAAACAGAATTGCTTGAACCCGGGAGGTGGAGGTTGCAATGAACCAAGATCGCGCCACTGCACTCCAGCCTGGGCAACAGAGCAAGATTCCGTCTCCAAAAAAAGAAAAAGAAAAAGAAAACAACAAAACAAAACTACAAAAAGGAAAATGGGAACTTTAGAAAGTTTCAATAAGCATGGTTATGGCAAGCTGGTAGAGTATTCAGAACTCGGTAGGATACATTTGTTCTCTGTTCTCAGATAATCCCTACATTCTGCTTCTTAATGCTCCTGATCTTTTTGTTTCCCTACATAAACCTTGCCTTTCAGCACTCCATCTTAAAAAGGCCATCATTCTTGTTTTCATTGATCAAAGGAATTTTTTTTACACAATTAATGCTATGGAGTACCCTTTGGTCAACTGATGAATAATTTGCTTGAACTGCTCTCAACATGATGGGATTCTCAGAGTAGGAGTCTGGCGGCTGTTTTTTTTTCTGTCTAATTAACTGACTTTAGCTTAGTTCGCTTATTGAGTACCTATTACCAGGTACTCAATATTGATCATCATCTACTCATAAGCCTCTTAATATAGAAAAAAAGCATTTTGTATAATCCTGCTGTCCTTATCCTTTAGATGGAGTTGACTTCTAGTATCTCATGTTGTGGATTATTTCCAGCCTATCTGTCATCGCCTGAGGTGCCCAACTCAGCCAGACAAACCCACCCCGCCAGCATCTCCTTCTACATCAAGACCCTCACTCTACACCAGTTCCCACCTGCTACGGACAAATAGATTTTCAGTCCCTGATTCTGAGAGTTCAAAGACTACCACAAATACTACAACTGCAAAGGAAATGGACAAAATTGGTATGTAGAGCTTCAAAAGACACAGGCCCCTCCACAGTGCACATCCCCCAGATTCTTAAAGTTCATACTTTATCTCTGGCCAGAGAATCAAGAAGCAGATTTGGATGAGCAGTCCTCTGGGAGGCTGTCCATCCGAGAGAGGAGGCGGCCCAAGGAACGACGAAGAGGTACAGGCATCAATTTCTGGACAAAGGATGTAAGTGGATTGGTCTGTGCTGAGGCATATCGTGTTACTCTTGGCTCCCATCCTTTCACTTGAGTTTAAAAGAAAGAGTCCTACAGGGTGCCGTAAATCTTGCAGATTCTCAGGAAGTATTACTGAGGAAAAGAGAAGAAAGACCTAACTAGTGTGGGACTCATTTGGTATGTTCCTGCTAGATTGCCAGTATCTGGTACAGTGCTAAGCACATGGCAGGCACTCAGCAAATAATTGGCAAAGAATTAAAAAACTGGAAATATACAACAGCCATATAAACAAATATAACAAGTGAATAAGCTTGTCGAGTTTTAGTAGTCCTTCCTAATATTCCCTGAATGTCATGTAGTGAGTCAACAATATCTTAATGCCACATATGAGCAGAGATTCTAACTAAATATTGTAGGAGTACTACAAGAAGTTCAAGGAACTTAAAACCTCTTAGTAATACAAGGTCACTTAGTTTTACTCTTTTGGAGAAAAAACAGAACAAATAACATAAAATAGATGAACTTTGGCTTTCAAATAAAGACAGATATACCAATGTTTACTGACTACAAATACACATTCAGTAGTTCCATTCATCCTCTTCCATATCTTGTTTGGTACCCTTCTCATTCAACCTTGTTATTGGCATTTTAAAGAACAAGTGGCCAGTTACTTGGACAAGAGGACCCTGCCTACCAATGACTCATTTGAAAATTGGACAAACTTTATTCAGTGAGACAAGAAATGAGACAGTAATAGTCATCTATTATAAATTATTTTTAGATAAAAGTATTTTATTGTTATAGGGCCAAATTAGTAAGTATTGGCAAAGATGAAATTAAGTCTGTCTGTCTGTCATCTGTCTTAAAGATATCCCTTTTCCGGCCGGGCACGGTGGCTCACGCCTGTAATCCCAGCACTTTGGGAGGCTGAGGCGGGCAGATCACCAGGTTAGGAGATTGAGACCATCCTGGCTAATATGATGAAACCCCGTCTCTACTAAAAATACAAAAAATTAGCCAGGTGTGGTGGCAGGTGCCTGTAGTCCCAGCTACTTAGGAGGCTGAGGCAGGAGAATAGCGTGAACCCAGGAGGCGGAGCTTGCAGTGAGCCAAGATTGGGCCACCGCACTCCAGCCTGGGCTATAGAGTGAGACTCCGTCTCAAAAAAAAAAAAAAATCCCTTTTCCAATTGTGGTCTATTTGACTTTTTAGACTGCAGGTGACATTTCTAAATTGCCTGCCTGTGATAGCTGTGAAAAGTAGCAGTAACAGAGCATCACTTAGAAGTCAATTCTCATTGCCCATGTTTGAAATGCCAAGATGCATAATTGATGGGATCTGACCTTGTTGTTTTCAAGGATGTCTCTGACGATGAGCCTCTTGATTTTCTTCCTTTTTCTTTTTTAGGAGGATGAAACTGATGGCTCTGAAGAGGTCAAAGAAACATGGGTAAGTGACAAACCAGTGAGGCATGTCTCTTGAGAGCACAGTCTTGCTCTTGTATATAATTTTAGTAGAAGAAAGGGCAAGACTTATGCAAATTTTAGTTGAGAGGGAGTTTGGAGATAGACATTCCTTTAAGAGATGAGGCAGGTGTTAGTTAGTTTGTGGTACTATTTTCTCATGTGGTATAACAATGCCTGTGCTCTTGAACCAGTTTCCTACATTTTTCTTTGCCTGCTGCCAATCTTTCACCCTGTTATAGGATCCATCATTTTCTCTCTTCTGAGTATGTTATTGGATTATATGAAATACTTTGAAATCTTTGAATGAAAAGTGATACCAGTTCCTTTTTGGATCCACACTAATAGAGAGGGACATAAATGTGGAGAATGTAAAACATCAGACAGTCCCCAAGTCATTTATATTTGACTTTGAGATAAGATTAAACATCTGGCATCTTATATAACTCTGACCTTTTAAGGCCTGACATCCAACTCTTCCCTGTAGTGAAAGGCCTTAGTTCAGCTTTTCTGAAGATACTCCAGGCTCCTGTAAGCCACTCAGACATGATTGGTGGTGGTTTTCTTTTCAGTACTGTTTTCCAAGAAGGAAGGAAATTGGTTTTGACTAAATTATTTGAAATACACGTGCTTTTCTATTGAAATTAAGTAAAAAGATGACCTTTTTGTATCCTGCAACTTATGGGAAGTATGTTCTCAGAGTATATTTAATAACCTGTACTGAAAATTAACATCTAACTCATCATTAGCAGAGAAGATATAAATAATATATTGTCATTGATCTGCCTATATTTTTGTCTAGAACCAAAACAGACAATAGTAGCCTTCCAGAAAGTAGTGTCTTTAATGACTAATGGTGACATAGGTGAGAATTGCCTGTCCTTGGTTGAAGCTGGGGCTACTTCATAAAGGCAAGCTGTGTGGTGTGGAAATAGTATATAGAGGTTCCTTGGAGCAAGAGTGTGTGCATGTGTGTATGTGTATAAATTACAGCAACTCTTAGTTTCTTCAAGGGGCTTGGAAAAGTTTTTGGAGATAGGAAGAGTGAATATAGGAAAGTTCCTTTGGGGAATTATAACTCTAAAGAATATGTAACTCAGGAAATATAACTCAGAGGATCTGAGTTATAGATTATAGAGTACTGAAATGGAACATTATCCATACAGAATTACATAGGCCATTTAAATCCGGGGAATTGCAAAAGGGAAGTTTTTGTTGTCTAAGAATGTCTTTTGCCAGTGAAAATTCTTTTCTCTACTTTTCTCATCTTCTTGGCAGTGGAAAATCCTAGCCTACAGGGTACCAAGTAAGGAAAATTAAGATGATCTTGATCTTAATCTTGATCTCTAGGAAGCAGTACTTCCTAGAGAATTTTACTTTAGGACTGTTGACTTGAAAGTATGAAGAAAAGCAGAGACTGTTGCAGTTTGATGTGAATGGCATTTGTCAGACTAAAAATACTCCACACATCCAATTGCATAAGGCATTTACTAGTGTTTACAATGTGTCAAGAAAACAACAATGTGAATCAAAAAGAATAAACAGCCCAGTATCTCTGGACTGGTACATTTGAATTTATGCAGGTAAGCTAGGGTTTGCTATAAGAAATATATTCCAAGTGCCAATCTCCAGCCTGGCCAACAGTGCAGAAAGAAAGGCTGATAATGAATCAGCATAGGGTGAGACATCCTTTTTGTCAAAGTCTTATATTTGCTTGTTTCATTTATTTCAGTTAAATTCTTAACTGTTTTTCTCCCTTGACACTGTCTCCTAATGCTAGGAGGCATGATGCCATTATCTATATGGGCCTACAGAGCCACATGCCTCATCATGACCCAGTGTAAATTCCTATATTTCTTCTTCAAGACAATCAGTAGTATCTTATGACCACCTCTCTATCCTAAATCCATTTTCATCCATCAGGCAGTACAGTTAACTCAGCTCTGCAACAACAAATGAGCCAGTCAGAGTGGGGGTCATTCTATTGAAATGGTGCTGTTAACTAATCAGCATGGATACAGTTGAGAAGCCAGGGCAGCTCTTTCCTTTCTTGGTTTTTGGTTCAATAAAACTATATCTGCTATTGAGGTCATGCCAACTTCCTTCTCTTCCCTAGCCCACTCCTTAAGAGTGATAGTATCTATTATTTTTAAAGTTATCTCTTCCCAAGACTCTAATATCTTTTTTTTAACTGAAATATAATTTACAATTAGTGCACAGATTTTAAATATACTGTTTCCTGGGTTTTGACACTTGTATGTACCAGCATAACCACTACCCAAATCAAGATACAGAACTTTTCCATCACCTTAAAACATTTCATCATTAATGCTCAAGAATAAACAATACTAATTTATGGTGATAGAAATCAGAAGAGTGGTTGCCTCTCAGGACAGAGAACTGAATGGAAAAGATAGAAATCAACCAGCAATAATATTTAAATTTTTTTTTTTTTTTTTTTTTTGTTGAGACAGGGTCTTGCTCTTTTACCCAGGCTGGAGTGCAGTGGTGCAGTCATGGCTCACTGTGGCCTCAACCTCCCAGGCTCAAGTGATCCTACTACCTCAACGTCCCAAGTAGCTGGGACTACAGGTGCAAGCCACCACGCCCAGCTAATTTTTGGAGTTTTTCTAGAGACGGGGTTTCACCATGTTGCCCAGACTGGTCTCAAATTCCTGGGCTCAAACAATCCTCCGCCTTGGCCTCCCAAAATGTTGGGATTATAGGCATAAGCCACAATGCCCAGCCAATAATATTTAATTTTAATGGTAGAAAGGAAGCTTTAATGGTTATTATCTTTATCTTATGCCTCCAGTCAGAGTTAGACCTAAATGATTCAAAATACCTATGGTTTTTTTCCCCCCTTCTTAAAGATTTCAAAAGAAGATTATTTAATACTTCACTTATATAGCAGTGACAACAGCATGGTTTAGGAGACCTTTCTGCTGTTTAAACTAAATCTCTATTGAGGTCATTGAAGTCCGTTTCCTTTTTTATATACCAAGAAAAATGTAACCAACATTTATATACAGGTAAGATTTATGGTCAGGAATGGCCATAATGTTTGCTGTCAATAGAATATTTGGTCAGGGAAATGCAAATCAAAACCACAATGAAATAGATCATCTAATCTCTTAGAATGGCTGTTATCAAAAAGACAAAAAATAACAAAACCTGGTGAGGATGTAGAGAAAAAGAAACTCTTAATACACTATTGGTGGGAATATAAATTATTGTAGCCATTATGGAAAGCAGTATGGAGGTTCCTCAAAAACTAAAAATTGAACTACCATATGATTCAGCAGTCCCACTACTGGGTATTTATCCAGAGGAAAGGAAAACAATTTGTCAAAGAGATGATGCTCCCTGGTGGTCTAGTGGTTAGGATTTGGTGCTCTTGCTGTCTCTCGTGCTCTCTCTCTCCCGTTCTTTCTGTCTCTCTCTCTCAGTCTCACTCTCTCTCTGTCTTTCAAAGAGATATCTGCATCCCTATGTTTATTGCAGCACTATTCACAATAGCCAGGATATGGAATCAAACCTAAATGTCCATTAATAGATGAATAGATAAATTAAATGTGGTATATGTACCTAGTGGAATACTATTTAGCCATAAAGAAAACTGAAATTATGTCATTCACAGCAACATGAATGATCCTGGAAGCCATTATGTTAGGTGAAATAAGTCAGTCACAGAGAAATAAATACCTCATGTTCTCACTCATATGCAAGATCTTAAAAAGTTGAGCTCATAGAAGTAGAGCCGGGCGCGGTGGCTCAAGCCTGTAATCCCAGCACTTTGGGAGGCCGAGACGGGCGGATCACAAGGTCAGGAGATCGAGACCATCCTGGCTAACCTG
>NW_016812542.1:4944527-4995259 GCF_001698545.2 Rhinopithecus bieti
AAAAAAAAAAAAAAAAAAAAAAAAAAAAAAAAAAAAAAAAAAAGAAGTAGAGAGTAGGATTATTGTTACTGGAGTCTGGAAAAGGGGGATAGTCAGAGGTTGGTTAACAGATATAAAATTACAGGTAGGGGAATAAGTTCTAGTGTTCTGTAGCACTAAAGGGTGAATATAGTTGATAATTTATTGTATATTTTCAAATATTTAGAAGAGAGGATTTTGAATGTTTCCAGCACAAAGAAATTATTTTTGGTGATAGATATGCTGATTACCTTGATTTGATCATTACATATTGCATATATGTACTGAAATATCACTTTGTACCACATAAATACGTACTATTATAATGCATCAATTTAAAATTTTTCAAAAGAGAGTATGTGATAGACTAGTCATGCATTGGTATGCTGGGGACAGCAAGGAACATGCTTAGAAGGCTGGGGACCCTACTTAAGCCCAACATAGTACATAATTTTAGTCCGAACCCATCCCCATTGGTAAATCCATGCACCAGTGAAACTAACATGAGTATATAAAATTGACATCTTAGCACCTGCTTGACAGATATGTTTAAAAACAATTCTGTTTTGTTTATCCACATTAGGTATATGACAGTCTCTGAGAATCTTAATAGATCCTTTGTCTTTCTAAATAAAAAATAATCTGCATCTTAATTTGAGGAATAGGGTTATTCTAATTATATCTGAAAATGCTTTTATATTCAGCAGTGTGTTTGCTGTTTTGTTTACTATAGTAGTCATCACATAGAATGTTTGCCCTGGAGGGAACAAGCATAGGTACACCACAGAAGGTAATGACCATTGGATTATTTCCATCTTTTTTAACCTGCATCTTTGGCCTAGATTCCATTTTCTTTATATTGAATTTTATCTATTGCTTTCTTACTGTTTTCCCTGTTTACTCTGGAGCTGTTTTCCAAGCCAATCCTGTTGTATAATTGAATTTATCACTAGAGGGCACAAGTGGTCAACAGAAAAGATGTTGGTGCACAGGCAGAATGGTGCCCTAAAGAAGCTGAGCAAAAGACAAATTGCTTTTGTTTTAAAGGAATTGTTGGAAGACCCAGTTCAATGTAGTAAAGGTGCTTGCCTCCCAGCTTTTGGTATCATAGGATTGGAAGAGAATCTAGAGATATCTTGGGTTAGGAACCTCATTTTACAGTTAAGAAAACTGAGGCCCAGAGAAATTAAGAATTATTTGGGCATGATATCTCTGCTAGGTGAGCAACCTATACCTTTTTTCAGGGAACCTCTTTGTTTTACTATAGTGAAGCAAACCTGAAATTAGGACTTGTATCCTTTTTTATTCCCTATTCATCCATTTGGTTTTTTTACTCAGCAGGTTACATGTTCGAATTGACTTGCTAGTAGCATCTCACCTCCTTGAGTGAAGGAACGTCTTCTTGAAGGACAACTTAAAAGCCTACTCAGAGTATCAAGATTCAGTGGGTAGAGCATCAGCATTCTTCTGCTGTCCTTGACATAGGTGGGTAGTTATGTATGTCAGGAAGTAAGACTTTTCATACTTTTCTTTTGCCCTAGAATCTCTGTTGCTTTTAGATGAATCAGGTGGCACTCAATCTGAACAAAATCAGTGAAACCTTACCCTAAAAGTTAGCAATGTAGCTGTCCCCATCCAGAATGCAACCAGTAGGTCTGGATTACTAATGATCCCTCAAAACTCATTGGTAAAGGAGATAGTATGAAAGAGTTACTAAATCATAGATATCAAGGTACCTGCCTCAGATAACTAGCGGAGAGATCTGTTAGTAAAAGTCTTCTAAAAGAGGTAAGCAATTAAATGCAAGGTTTTCAAACTAAATGAAAGAACACAATTGGAATTTGCTAGCAGAGCTGAGTTTTGAACTTTAACAGAAAACAGATGCCCTAGAAATATACCAAAAGCCACTAAATGCATTTTCCATTTTGTCCTGCCTTTACTTTTATAAGCATCTTAATTCAACAAGTGCTTTTAACTGCCTATTATGATCAAGCACTTGATTCTGGGGATGCAACAATGAACAAACAGCCCTGCTTTTATGGAATTTACATTCTAGTGGGGGAGACAGACAATAAAATAAATATGTAAATTTAATATTATGTTAAAAGGTGATATGTACTATGGAAAAACCACATAGAGTAGACTAAGGAAGAATCAGAAGTGCCAACATGAAAGGAGGTTGACATTATAAGTAGGGTGGTCAGGATAGGCCTTACCAAGAAAATATGATTTAAGCCTAGACTTAAAGGAAGCAAGGTGGGAAACTATGTAGACATGTGAGGGTAGAGTGTTATGGACAGAGGGAACAACAATTGCAAAGACCCTAAGACAGGTGTCTGGCATGCTTGAAGACAGGTTAAAAAAAAAAAAAATCAGTGTGGCTAAAGTGGAATGTGCAAGAAGGCCAAATGGCATAGACTGATAAGTTATTATAAGAACTTTGGCTGTTGTAGTTTTGAGCGGAAGAGTGACATGATTATACTTATATTTTAAAGGATCACTGCCTGCTATTTTGGAGAATGTACTCTGAGAAGACATTAGTGGAAGCAGGGACATCAGATAGGAGGCCATTATAATGCAACAGTCCAGGGGAAAACAGATGGTGGTTTGTACCAGGAGAATAGCAGGCAGTAAAGATGCTGAGAAGTTGTCATATTCGAATATATTTTGAAGTTAGAACCAATGAGATTTGCTATTTTCTTGGATATCAGGTGAGAAAACAGAAGGTTGTCAAGGTTGACACTAAGACTTTTTAGCTAAGGCAACTAAAAGCATGGAATTTTATTAACTGAAATGGAGAATACTACAGGAAGAATACATTTGGTGGGGGGACAGTAGGCATTTGGTTTTGGTTTTAGAATTGTTAAATCTAATAGATCTGATTGACATATTTCCACATGGAAATGTCAAGAGGACAGTTAGATGTAGGAATCTGGAATTCAGGATTAAGGGCCAGGCTGGATCTACGTCTTGGATATCAGTAAACCTAAAGATTGCATTTTAAAACCGTGAGATTGAATGTGACCACCAAGAGAATGAATGTAGACAGAGAAGAGGCCGAAAGAGCCCTGGTGCACTCCAAAATTCAAAGTGAGGAGAAGGGGAAGAATCAGCAAAGGAAACTGAGCAATCCTGGTACCTGACCCTGTGAATATGGATGCAGTTTCCCCTTTTCCCAAAACAAAACCAAACAAAACACATGGAACAATAGGCAGTTTTATCATTGTTCTTATTTTACTTCTTTTTTCAAGGGCTATTTCCCATGAAATCTGCTCAGACTATTTATAAATGGGCGATGCAGTGGTATAGGAGAGCTGGACATTCCAGAGCATCTTCTGACGTCTTTTGAACTAGAAATTGCTTCCTTTCTGCAACGTTGTCTAGAGGCCTTTGAAGTCCAGGGATGTCATAAGACTCTTCTTACTACATCAGAGGGATTCTATTGATTACTATGTCTGCAAATGATGTTAACTTACCTCTTGGTCTCCTTTGCCAAATTTTCTTCCGCTCTATTACATCTTTGAATAACTGTCACTTCAATTGCAGTTAAGAAGACTCTTGGGGCCGGCCATGGTGGCTCATGCCTGTAATCCCAGCACTTTGGGAGGCCGAGGCAGATGGACCACTTGAGGTCAGGAGTTCGAGACCAGCCTGGCCAACATAGTGAAACACCATCTCTACTAAAAATATAAAAATTAGCTGGGTGTGATGGCGCCCGCCTGTAATCCCAGCTACTCAGGAGGCTGAGGCATGAGAATCGCTTGAACCTGGGAGGCGGAGGTTGCAGTGAGCCAAGATCATACCACTGCACATCAGCCTGGGCAACAGAGCGAGACCCTGTCCCCCCACAAAAAAAGACTCTTGGAAAAACTTTTATTAGAAATAAAACACCTAACACCTAGAAGGTGTTACTGTATATTAAAATTTGATTTATTAATAGCTCTGGGATGGCTAAAATGACAGTTATAGACTAAATGTAAAGCTAAAAAATACTTTAAAGGCCACCTAGTTAACACTGTCATTTCGAAGTTAACCGCTGAGCCCCAGGAGATTAAGTACCTTGCTAGTATCACAGAGTCGTAGTCCTAGTGCACAGCTGTTGCACTACCTTCAAAATTTGTATCTTTGTATCTGTTATATCTCTTATATCATACCACATACTGTTATGACAAGTAATATGGCATAATAGTTAAGAGTGCAGACCCAGGAGCTAGACTCCCTGCGTTTAACCCCAGCTTAACCATTTAACTACTTTGGCTAGGTTATTTAACCTTTCTGTGCCTCAGTTTCCTCATCTGTAAAGTAGGGATTATAATAGTCTGCCTCTTAGCATTGTGAAATGAAAATGAGCTGATACATTTAAATAGAGATAATTATAATCCATTTAAATAATTTTCCAGATCTCTAACTTCCTACGTCTGGATGAGCGTAAGGCTTTCGGAATACTTTTATTGGCCTTAGGATCATGTGATTTTGAAGTTATTAATTTATCCTTAAAGAGTGGATTATTTGGAGAGTCACAGAAGTAGCCCCAAATCCTCTATAACTCCAACATGTGTTCTGACATATAACTGAAGAATTTTGAGGAATAAATTTTAAAGGAGATTGCTGAAGTAGGGAGAATGAAATGAGTAGAAAGGAAAGGAACAAGAACTAAATGTTTCAAATGGTGTTTGGAACCTGTTGAGCATCTGATCAAGTCAAGACCCTGCAGCTTCTCTGTCAAGCAAGCAGGCTTTCATTTTTATGGCCTAAATAACCCATCCCATTTATACTTCTTTGCCAGTCCTTCCAACAGTCCTAGTTTCAGAGAGCTTTACTATTTTTTTCCCACCTTCTTTCTTTGAGTAAATAGCAACCCTTTTTCTCCAATTTTTCACAGCGTTGCTTCTGGCTATTTGCTGGATCCTTTCTGTTGAGCAGAATTTTTTAATCTTATTACTTAATCTTGTGAAGCCCCTTTATCTGCTGGAGGGTATCCAGCAACTTTCTGTCCACTCTCCACCACGAGTCAGTATTTTTGCAGTTCTCCTTTTAGGTAAAATCCTAAGTCTGTTTTGTTTTCCTCTCTCTCTGGGGCCCGATTGCCTAATATGGTAAGGTATTTCCCAGACAAGATTGCACTGTGGAGTTAGAACAACAGTTTGACTAGTTTAAAGGCACGGTAGGTGAGCTATCTAATATTTATGTAGTAAAGTAATATTTTTTTGCAGTATATTACATAACAACAAAATCTATTTTAAGGCAAGCCTCTGTTGCTTTTAACAGACTTAAAGAGATAATAAAATATAGATTTTCTCCTCTCAACCTGTTTAATCTTTAGGCAGATTTTTTTTTTAAAGAAAGGAAAAGATAACTCATCCCCAGAATGAGAGGGTTTTGAGAAGTCTGAGAAATTTGATAACATGATAATGTTCATAAGGATATAAAAGTAAGGGTAAACTTAATAAGCAATGGCTGTTATAAACAGTCCTGTGGTAGCCAGCCTCTGGGAATTGGCAGGCATACCACATGTAGAAAAGCAAGCTGTCCTGGATTTCTGCAATTTATGACAATGGGCAGTCCCAGGGAAAAAGATAGAGGTTGAGAAATGGCAGCCAACCAATTCTGTATGTGGGAAGCTGCCTGTTACCAGCGTGCACTGAAGAATCTTCTCTAGAGTTTGACTCCATGTTGACCTCGAAGGATCTTTCCTCTCACTGTACATTTGCTCTTGCTTTTCAACTATAGTTTCTTAAAATACTGCAGATGCTGTGATTTTCTATATATGGGTTGTGTCTTGCTGTAGCCCAAGCTGTATAAACCATCTTAAGAACAAAGTTTCTTTTGGCATCTTCCTTTTATGGACTCTATTAATTTTAGGTCGTGCTGTTACCCAGGAAATCTCAGTAATCAAAGCTCACATGTATTCCTTTGAGATCCTGTAATTTTTGGACCTAGTGTCCCATTACATCAGTGAATTCTGCTTTAATCATAAATCTTTTTTAAGATAGAATAAATTGATCTTTGAGGTATCTGTTTGGACTTCTCTCATGCATCTCATCCAAAGATGTGAAAGGTTTATCCGACTACTAAGGATAGTAAACTTCTTGACCTTTTCTTTTTTTGATTTCTTCTGCCTCCAACTGCTTTCAAGATATTAGTTTGTGTTAGTAACTTGACCTTATGTCTTTTTATTAGAGGAACACAGATGAGCTTAAAACTGTGCTGGAGCTTTAAAAAAAAATGATTGTAAAAGGTAGTAAATTTCATTAAAGAAAATTCATGAAGTATAGAAAAATATAAAACAGTAGCTCTCAAAAGCAGCAGGAGAATTGCTAAAGGAGGTTGTAAAAATTCATAGAGCTACTTACAGGGAATACAGTGATGGGGGATGTTCTACATGCATTAAGTGGAAAAGGTAAGAGATGCTAGATATCCTAAAATGCCCCATATCAAACAAGTATCCTGAAGCTTGCTTGACTTTTGACTGTCTCCCGTGACAGTCATAGATGAAAACCTATCAGTTATCTGAGTCTAAAACCAAACTTGATTTTGTGTATAAGCTCATTTTTGATGGTGGGGAGGAAGACAGTTCTAAAAATTCAACCACCATGTAAATGAGGAGAAACTGCTCTTAGTTTTATTTATCCCTGACAGCAATGCCACTTATATAATGAGTACATCATGCTACACATTCTGTAGATCTGCATTTAACCTCTGCCGTCATGATAATTATATGATGCATCCAAATCTCTGACTGATTCTTTATGCCTCCTAGTTTACTGGCCCAAGCATTAACACATTAAAATGCATATTTTATTATAAAGTGCTTTGCTTTTATTTCTTCTTCATATTATGTTATTATTTTTTAATGATTTTAGGTAAGTTTTATATCAATGATTTTATTTCAGAATAGTAAGGGGTGTTAAAATATTTGTTATGAAAAGGGATTGTTTCAGCTATAAAAGCTAAGAAAAAATTGTCCATAACCATCCATAACCATATTTTTCAGAAGAAATTATTAACATTTTAGTGAATTTCCTGCTGGTATTTTCCAAAGTTTTCTTTTAAAAAACATATTCAAAACCAACTAATGACATTCTTTAGAAAAGGATTGTTGTCAACTTGAGCATTCCTGGGACACCATCATTACTATGATGACAATTTTATAAGGTTGTCTTCAAAGCACTTGGGTTCAACTCTTTTATCAAAGTAGTCCTATGATGGCTTTGATCATAGAGAGCCTCCAGGAATAATTGTTTCTCTTTCCGTTGGAGTCTAAGGGTTACCTCGGTTACAGAAGTATTCATTTCTCCTGTTGATAGCATGGCTGGAGAGCCTTAACCATGGCTTAGGCTTAGTTAATGTTAGAGTTCTAGCCCCATGATTGAGGTAGAAAGCTTGATGTGGGATTTGAAGTCCTTTTTCAGCAAATGGAGTGTTTATAGATTTGCCCCAGGAGGAATATTGAGCTTAAGGCACTAACAGACGTTACCTTTAAAAGTGTTATTTTGGTAGAATCTCAAAGGTAGGATAGTTGGACTACCTATCCCAAGCTGTAAAGCTTCCTGTATAAAGCTTGTAAAAATGTAAAGATGAATGGCCACAACCTCCTAGTTTTAATTTTTCTCCATACTGTCTCAGTCTTCAGTAAAGCAAGTTCAAGAATCAGATAGCAGCCATTTAGTGACATGAATCTCTGCATACAGAAACCATAGTTTTGTAACCTAGTATGATCCTTTAAGGTAGGTACATAAACATTCACACAGATGCGCCTTCATAGAATATGTACTTTTAAAAAACTCTTGACTTTTTTATACTTTAAATTTTTAAAAATCTTTTATTACAACCTTAACTCTTACACCTTAAACTATGTCAGTATTATTGGCTACCAAGAGGAAAGCAGGGAAGTTTTAAAAATCCATTGGCAAATTAATATATAGCATAATACATAATACAAGTACTTATTATGGCCTTGGAGTTTATAGCTCTTGTTATGTTTCTGAAAAGTTTTTTCAGGTAACAGAAACATTTTAAGAGGCAAACAACATGTTTGAGTATTACATCACCAAATAAAACATTGTATACTTTATGATGGCATTTTAGGAGTTGGAGGACTTTCAAAAGTGATGTGCCAAATGGGTGAAACATGGGGCTGTTTATGGTGGCTGAATGCTATATTTCTAATTTCTCCAAATGTCTGGTATAGCTATTACTTGCTGGCTGTTGTGAAGAGTCAACACTCTGCCTTTCTGAGGCTGATAGAGAAAGCAGATGTTTATACCTATTCTCCAGCAGTACATGTTGGGGGTGGGACAGTGGTAGCAGCCTCACTTCATCTTTGGCACGTAATGCTCTAGGTCAGCAAACTTTTTATGAAAAGGGCATTATAGTAAATATTTTCCACTTTGCTGGCCACGTAATCTGTTGCAACGACTCAACTCCACTGTTATAATGGGAAAGCAGCCCTAGACAATATGTAACTAAATGGGAGTGACTATGTTCCAATAAAACTTTATTTACAAAAGCAGCCTGGTGGACTGGATTTGGCCTGCAGTTTGCTGGCCTCTGCTCTAGGTTACTGATACAGAAAGTGTTTGCTAATGTCAACATAACTCCAAATGTCAATTTTCTCTCATCCAAGCACTTCCCTGGTAACTTGGCATTGTGCCAATTCCCCTGATTCTTTGTTATCAGCAACAGTTTGTGGGGGAACATCATGTGTTTAGAGGGATAAATGTTGTTTGGGACAGCATTAATGCGTTTTGGTCATGCAGCAGGAAGCAAGCTATAAAGCTTCCTGAATGAGAAAGTGAAGGAGAGAAGGGGAGTTGCTTCCATGTCTTTTTAAATATAGTCTGTTATGTTTCAGTTCATTACCTTTTGAGGAGAAAGTCTGAAATGGTTCTCCCAGCGTGTCCCTATCTGTTTTTCTCATCTGATCCTATTCCTTCTTACTTCTCAAGGACCAATCTTTGAGGTTAGCTAAGATTACAGTTGGGAATATATAATCACTTAATACTTGAAATTCAGCTTTTGTAAACTGTGACCATAAGTAAGTTTGCCTTTGAAGCTCACAGGTTCTTGGAAGAGTGCCTGTCAGAAGATTGTTAGTTGCTGTCATTCACTTTAATTTAAGCTTGTTGTCATTTGAATTCCTTAGTTAGGAGTAGATTATGGAATTTACTAGTCTTTTTGCCTTGTCAACGCTTAGTCTGCTGAATATGTGCGGGAAAAACATTTTGGGGATTAGTGGAGGGGATGACAGAAATCTTCACAGTGATAACCGTGTGCTTGCTTGAAATGATAGTTAAGAGGGGTGGATCTGGGAGAAGAGAAGCTGAAATCCTGATTCTTCAGCAATTTTAAGGGAAAAAAGTGATGAAAACTGACATTAATATGTCACAGTAAAGACTCATATAAGGTGTGGGAATTGAGCATGGGATGGCATAATTAATTTTGTGCCAAGTAAACAAAATCAGATCCTTTCTTGAGAATAAATGTTCACACAGATGTGCCTTCATAGAATATGTACTTTTAAAAGCTCCATATATGACATGTTGTGTGAGAAGTCCTCTCTTAGATCACTGGTGACCTCTAGTACTTTGGAATACAACTAATGAAATATTATTCGGGCAGTTTATATATCATTTCTGGAGTTCTTGACTTAGAGTTAAGGGCATGTATAGATACCGATATCCAGCAAGCTGAGCCATTTTCAATTATAATAACCTAATGGGTAAAGCTTCTATAGTAGTCTCCCTCAAACCTGTCAATAACAATTACTGGGGTTGTTTACAATGTAGGTTTTTAGACCACTCCCCTTGAGATTCTGGATAAGGAGGTGACATGGTGCTAGCGGGTGGAAGTCTTGGAAATCTGTATTGTAAAGGTCTTCCAAAGTGATTCTTAACAGGCAAGTCTAATGGATAGTGTTCCTAGAGGTATAATGTTTAGGGATTGCTAACATCCCAGGTAGGTCAATCCTTAAAGAGTAGGATTAACTGTAGCACACTAAAGGAACTTAGAGTCAACCTCTACTCCTTTCTGTCCTCCCAAAATACACATTTAACCCAGAGTACCAAATTCTCAAAGACCCTCTAGGACAATTGAGTCCCATTTGGGATGTCTTTTGCTCTCATAACAGCATGTGTTTATTCAGTCAACATATATTTATTGATGATCCACTGTGTCAGGCACTATGCATTAGGGATGCAAAAATGTACAAGGTAGACAAAATTCCTGACCTCATAATACTCACATTTTAATGGGGCAGGGGATATTTCTTTTTTTTTTTTTTTTTTTTTTCCCCGCTCTGTCACCCAGGCTGGAGTGCAGTGGCGCGATCTCCGCTCACTGCAAGCTCCGTTGCCGTCCGGGTTCACGCCATTCTCCTGCCTCAGCCTCCCAAGAAGCTGGGACTACAGGTGCCCGCCACCATGCCCGGCTAATTTTTTTGTATTTTTAGTAGAGACGGAGTTTCACCGTGTTTGCCAGGATGGTTTCAATCTCCTGACCTCGTGATCCGCCCGCCTTGGCCTGCCAAAGTGCTGGGATTACAGGCGTGAGCCTCCGCGCCCGGCCGGGGCAGGGGATATTTCTATTAGACATCCAAGTTGAGATGTCAAGTAGACAATTGTCAACTAAGAATTTGGACTTTATGGGAGATATTAAAACTGGAGAAATATAGATGTGGAAGTCATTACTTTAGAGATGGTATTTAGAGTCAGAAGACTGAGTGAGATCACCAAAAAGCGTAATTAAAGCAGAAAAGGAGGCCCCTGACTAGGCTCCAGGATATTCCAGGGCTAGCCCTAGAAAAGAGCAGGCATATTTCTTCCATGGTACATATACAGATACTTGTTGAATCTCTTGTTCTGAAAGTGAGATCATGCCGATCTGACTTATTGTGATACATACACACTTTATACCTAGAAAGCAGTTACAGCCTAGGGTCCAGATGAAAGGTAATGAGCTAAGTTTCTAATGGTAGGTATGGAGAGAATGGAACAATGTAAGAAATATGAAAAACTCAGCAGGATTTGATGTTTTACTAGATGTGGATGATAAAAGAATAAAGAGCAGTCCCAAGGTATTTGGGAAGATGCATAGAATTGGCTTTGCAGCCAGAGACCTAGGTTCAAAGCTGACTCCATCTCTTATTAGCTGGCTGGTCTTAGAAAAGTAATTTAACCTCTCTGAGCTCTGAAAATTCTTTAATCTGTAAAAATGAGATTATTATCCTTGTTTTGTAGGCTCGATAGAAGAAACAGCAATAACAATGTATATAAAGTGTTTAGCACAGTGCCTACCTTTGGTAAATTTTTAAATAAATAAAGGCAACTCATATGGTAGTATTTCACCAGTCTCCCCTCCTCCCATCATTGAGCTTTCATACATGTTATTTTCATTCTCTAGAATTCTCTTCCTCTTACTATACTGCCTCTTCCTCTCCCTACTCCACTTTTTAAAAACATATTCATGTTTTAGGTTAAGCACCACCTCCCCGAAGAAGCCTTCCTTTGACCCCCTCCCTGGACTAGGTTTTATTGCATTGCACAGACTAGGTTTCCCCTAGCACTGTGAATTTATTTTTAATATGGAGTGGTAATCATACTATGTTGTATTTGCCAACTAACTGAACTCCTTGAAGGCAGGGTCTGTTTCTTTTCTTTTTTTTTTTTTCTTTTTGAGATAGAGTCTCATTCCAGTGCCCAGGCTGAAGTGCAGTGGTACAATCGCTCATCACTGCAACCTCCACCTCTTGGGTTCAAGCAGTTCTACTGCCTCAACCTCCCAAGCAGCTGGGATTATAGGCATGAGCCACCATCCTTGGCTAAATTTTGTATTTTTAGTAGAGATGGTGTTTCACCATGTTGGTCAGGCTGAACTCCTGACCTCAGGTGGTCCTCCTGCCTCGGCCTTCCAAAGTACTGGGATTACAGGTGTGAGCCACTATGCCCAGCCTGTTTCTTGTTCATTATATTTACAAGAATATCTAGTATTTAGGTATGTCTTCCGTGAATAGAGAACAATGCAATAAATAATACTCTTTTTTTTATTATGATGACTGCATAGATAATATGCCATTAATAAGATTGAGAATTCAGAAGGAAGAATATGTTTGGGGATGAAGATAATGATTTTGATTTTAGACATACAGAGTTCAAGCTACCTGTCAGATGTAAGAAAGTAAATGTCTTATAGGCAATTAGATACATGGGTATGAAGTATAGGAAGGTTCCAGGGCTAGAGATAAAGAGTTGGGGCCGGGCACGGTGGCTCACGCCTGTAATCCCAGCACTTTAGGAGGCTGAGGCGGGCAGATCACAAGGTCAGGAGATCGAGACCATCCTGGCTAACATGGTGAGACCCCGTCTCTACTGAAAATACAAAAGAAATTAGCCGGGCGTGGTGGCAGGTGCCTGTAGTCCGAGCTACTTGGGAGGCTGAGGCAGGAGAATGGTGTGAACCTGGGAGGCGGAGGTTGCAGTGAGCCGAGATCATGCCACTGTACTCCAGCCAGGGGGACAGAGCAAGACTCTGTCTCAAAAAAAAAAAAAAAAAAAAGAGAGAGAGAGTTGGAAGGTATCAGCTTGCTGATAATAGTTTTAAGCTAAGAAAAACACATTTCCCAAAGTTAAATTTTAGAGCAGTGATTCCCAACTTCTTTTCTTCCCCAGCATTCTGATGGATATGAGGTACTCACTGTGTAACTGTGGTTCAATGTCTCAATGTTTCTGAAGCAAGGGCAAGCAAAAGGAGCGTGTTCCCCAGCGAAGGTCTATCAGAATGACTGTGGGATGCTAAGGAGGGCCACTGCTATGAAAAGAGTACACAGTTGAGAACAGAGCCAGGGCACACCACTGTTTGAGACAGGCAGAAGGGGAGAGGTACCCATGAAAGAGATCAGCAGGGTAATGGTCAGAGAAGAAGGAAAAGAGTCTGGAAAGGAGAGTTCTGCTTTTAGCTCTTTGAGAAATTGCCAACACTGCTTTACACAATGAATACCCCACCAATAGTGTATAATCATTTCCTTTTCTGCAACCTTCCCAGCATCTGTTTTGTTGTTGTTGTTGTTGTTTTCTTTTTTTTTTTTTTTACTTTCTACTAATAGCCATTCTGACTGGTGTGTGATGGTATCTCATTGTGGTTTTGATTTGCATTTCTCTAATGATCAGTGATATTGAGCTTTTTTTCATATGCTTGTTGACTGCATGTATGTCTTCTTTTGAAAAGTCTGTTCCTGTCCTTTGCCCACGTTTTAATGGGGTTTTGTTTTTCTCTTGTAAATTTAAGTTTCTTATAGATGCTAGATATTAGACCTTTGTCAGATGCATAGTTTACAAATATTTTCTCCTATTCTGTAGGTTGTCTGTACTCTGTTGATAGTTTCTTTTGCTGTGCAGAAGCTTGTATGTTTAAATAGATCCTACTAGTCAATTTTTGCTTTTGTTGAGATTGCTTTTGGTGTCCTTGTCATGAAATCTTTGCCCATTTCTATGTCCAGGATGGTATTACTTAGGTTGTCTCCAGGGTTTTTATAGCTTGGGGTTTTACATTTAAGTCTTTAATCCATCCTGAGTTGATTTTTGTATATGGTATATGGTTAAGGAAGGTGTCTAGCTTCAGTCTTTTGCATATGGCTAGACAGTTATCCCAGCACCATTTATTGAACAGGGAGTCTTTTCCCCATTGCTTGTTTTTGTCAGCTTTGTCAAAGATCAGATGGTTGTATGTGTGCAGCCTTATTTCAGGGCTGTCTATTCTATTCCATTGGTCTATGTGCTGGGTATATACTCAAGGAATATAAATTGTTCTACCATAAAGACACATGCATGTGAATGTTCATTATACCACTATTCACAATAGCAAAGACATAGAATCAACCTAAATGCCCATCAGTGACAGATCAGATGAAGAAAATGTGGTACATACACACCATAGAATACTATACAGCCATAAAAAAGAGTGAGATCATGTCTTTTGTGGGAACAAGGATGGAGCTAGAAGCCATCATCCTTAGCAAACTAATGCAGAAACAGAAAACCAAATACCGCATGTTGTCACTTATAAGTGGGAGCTAAGCGATGAGAACTTATGAACACAAAGAAGGAAACAACAGACCCTGGGGTCTACTTGAGGGTGGAGGGTGGGAGGAGGGAGAGGAGTATAAAAGATGACTATTGGGTACTAGGCATAATACCTAGGTGATTAATCTATGCAACAATCCCCTGTGACACAAGTTTACCTATGTAACAAACCTTCACATGTACCCCGGAACCTAAAATAAAAGTGTTTGTTTGTTTTGAAAAGAGTAGTGTTCAACCAAACAAGGGAATGAAAACTTTCAAAGACTCAGTGTGACAGAAACTTAACTTCATATAGCTCAAGCATAAATGTTTATGTAGCTAGAAAATCTGCATATTCAGCCTGGCCTAGCTTCAGGCATAGCTAAATCTAGGAAGCTGAAACATATCAGATCCCTGCTGCCTTCTCTGCATAGACTTCAGAGGAAGAAAGACCTTCTCTATCCTAGTGTCCATATATCTTTTTTTTTGGTTTTGGTTTCGGTTTTTGCAGACAGGATTTTGCTCTGTTACCCAGGCTGGAGTGCATGGCATGCTCACGGGTCACTGCAGCTTCTACCTCCTAGGCTCAAGCGATCCTCCCACCTCAGCCTCCCAAGTAGCTGAGACGATAGGCGTGTGCCACCATGCCCAGCTAATTCTTTTTATTTTTTGTAGAGATGGAGTCTCACTGTGTTGCCTAGGCTGGTCTCAAACTCCTGGGGTTACGTTGTCCTCCCATCTTGGCCTTCCAAAATGTTGGGATTACAAGTGTGCACCACCACACCTGGCCTCATAGTGTTCATGTATCTGATTGACCTTTCCTGGATCAGATGAACTTCCCTGAACCAATTTCTTTTCTTTTTTTTTTTTTGAGACGGAGTCTTGCTCTGTCATCCGGGCTGGAGTGCAGTGGCCGGATCTCAGCTCACTGCAAGCTCCACCTCCCGGGTTTATGCCATTCTCCTGCCTCAGCCTCCCGAGTAGCTGGGACTATAGGCGCCCGCCACCTCGCCCGGCTAGTTTTTTTTTTGTATTTTTTAGTGGAGACGGGGTTTCACTGTGTTAGCCAGGATGGTCTCGATCTCCTGACCTCGTGATCCACCCGTCTCGGCCTCCCAAAGTGCTGGGATTACAGGCTTGAGCCACCGCACCCGGCAACCCTGAACCAATTTCTATAGCCAGAAATTGGATGAGATTTAGCTAGAGAGGCAGTGAAGCCTGAACTCTAAAACCAAGTTTAATTCAAGTCCCTCCTCTGCTACCTCCTGTGTAAGCTTGGCCAAATTATATACTCCCTGTGTCTCAGTTTCCTCAACTTTAAAATGAGAGAAATCATAGTACTTATCACATAGGTCATTTCTTTAAATGAGATAATACATATAAAGTGGACAGTACAGTGTCTGGCACATAGTAAATTATCAATAAATCTTAGCCGCCATGATGATGATAATGATAACAATAGTGGTAGTGCTGGTTATAGTGATGAAGAAGAAACAAGAGCAACAGCTACCACTTGTTATAGGGGTAGGGTTAGGAGAGGGTCAGCTACGTGGAATAGATTCCCCACAGGAAATAGGGATTCTGTTATCAAAAGAAGAGAAAGAGGTAAAGGGTTGGAAAGATAAATTATAGCTACCAATAGTCCTCTGTAATCACATCCAGTAGTTTGAGAGCTGAAGAGTATCTCGTAGGTTTGCCAGTAAGGAGATGTTGCTGACTTGTGAGAGCAGTTTGGTGGAGTGGGGCTAGGGAGCATGAAAGGATGATATCTTCATTTTGTGACTCATCTGCATGAGAACGATTTTAATGGATTTTCTGGAAGTTAATAGCCGTTGGTTAGTAGCCATTTGCTTTGTGAGCAGAGCTCCAAGATAGTTTGCCGTTAAAAAAAAAACTTCATAAAGGCTTAAACAGGGTTCAAACAGATCTAATTGTCATATCATTTGGCACATTGTGGTACCTGATTCCATCTAAATTGTTTTCCCCTAACAATCCTTAGTCTATGTTTCTGCTTTCTCTCCTTGTTAAGAATAGATGGCAAATCAACATTCTTGCCTACTCCTGCAAGAGCATCTTGAAGGAATGAAAGGCAGTTATACTTCTGCTGCAGAGGAGGATTTTCCACATGTTATGAAAAGAGCTAGTTATTGGATTAGTCAGTGAGGTGTGATTGTCAGTCTTCATCAGGTTCTCATTACTGGTAATGTTGCCCAGACCTACATTTTTTCTCTGAATGTGCTTCTGCCTTTTCTGTGTCTAGCTTACTTGTTTACAAAATGTTTTCAGAGAGGGAGCCTAATTCAGGGTTGACAAAGTTCTGCTAAGCCACCCCAAGATTATCTTGGCTAAAGAAGTTTTTACAGAGTACAGTTGTGGGAAACAGCTCTTAAGAGTTTCTGGGTTAATCTAGAATGATTTCCTAAAAGAAAAGTTTTAGAAGAATTATTAAAGGAATCTTTTCCTCCCAGCTCTCCCCTCCCAAATTACAGGAGCACCCACAGACAAATATCACATGTAAAACAAAACTGTATAACAGATAAATATGAGGAAAGAATCAGGAACCGACAACTCTGGCCTCCAACTTTACCATTAATAAAAGCACATTACGGTGTTCCAGACTTGCTCTGTGAATAAGCTGTTCTCAGCTATGTATTTACGTTAGTTCCTTAAGTTCCTTCCAGAATTTATTTCCTAAAAATATTGGGGCTTTTGTTGTTACTTCAACCCACAACTGACCTTCCAGGAATAATTTAGATTTAGATAAGTGATTATTAGAAAGCTATTTCAAGATAGGCAATAACAAGCATAAGAAAAAGTATATAACCTTACTGGTGTTCAAAACTAAAATTATAATGAAGTAATTTTTTTTTTTTTTTTTTTTTTTGAGATAGAGTCTTGCTCTGCCACCCAGGCTGGAGTGCCACGGCGTGATCTCAGCTCGCTGCAACCTCCGCCTCCCAGGTGTGAGCAGTTCTCCTGCCTCAGCCTCCCAAGTAGCTGGGATTAGAAGTGCCTACCACCACGCCCCTCTAATTTTGGTATTTTCAGTAGAGACAGGGTTTCATCACATTGACCAGGCTGGTCCTGAACTCCTGACCTTGGGTGATCTGCCTGCCTCAGCCCCCAAAGTGCTGGGATTACAGGCATAAGNTTGAGATAGAGTCTTGCTCTGCCACCCAGGCTGGAGTGCCACGGCGTGATCTCAGCTCGCTGCAACCTCCGCCTCCCAGGTGTGAGCAGTTCTCCTGCCTCAGCCTCCCAAGTAGCTGGGATTAGAAGTGCCTACCACCACGCCCCTCTAATTTTGGTATTTTCAGTAGAGACAGGGTTTCATCACATTGACCAGGCTGGTCCTG
This sequence comes from Rhinopithecus bieti, assembly GCF_001698545.2. Taxonomy (NCBI): domain Eukaryota; kingdom Metazoa; phylum Chordata; class Mammalia; order Primates; family Cercopithecidae; genus Rhinopithecus; species Rhinopithecus bieti. Next base: position 4,961,956 of record NW_016812542.1, read on the forward strand.
AACTCCTGACCTTGGGTGATCTGCCTGCCTCAGCCCCCAAAGTGCTGGGATTACAGGCATAAGCCATCACACCCAGCCAAAGTAACATTTTTTTTTACCAAAGGCAAAGACTTTGAAAAGATAATGCCCAATTTAGCTAAGAATGTAGTGAAATGGGCCTTCCCATATTTTACTGTTGGGAATGCAAATGAGTCATTATTTTCTGAGAAACAAATGGCTAGATTGACAAAAGTCCCAAATTGACCCAAAATAGCCCCCTATGAAAATGTATCTCTGGGAAACAGTTCTAAATATGGGAAGGAGGGGGAGTTTATGCACAGAAATCGTTATCACAAGGTATGTTATATATAGGCAGCTCTGTAAACATCCATTCAACAAATACTTGAGTACCTTCTATGTGGAAGGCTATTATGCACTATTGAACAAAACAGACTTAGCTCATTTAGCTATTTATAATAGCGGAAATATTGGAAACAGCCTACTGTCCAGTATTCTGGCAGCAGTTAAGTAAACTATGATTCATCCATCTAATGGAACACTATGAATCATAGTTTGCTTTACCATTCCCCACCAACTAGCCATTTAGGGTGTTTCTTTAAAATAGAGTGGAGTATAAGGCAGCCATTTAAAAGTGAATTACAAAGATAGTATAATAACTTGGATAAATGCTTATAGTATAGTATTACTAAATGAACTAGATACACAATTGTATATGTCATATGATTACAACCATAAGGGCGAAGTGGTTACTCAGGCCCAGGTAAAGAGACCAGGGAGAAAGTGAGCAAAGTGTTAGCAGTGGTTGTATTTCTGTGATGAGACTAAATGTGACTTTTTTTCTACTTTTCTTTATTTCCCAAATTTTCTTAAATGAGGCCTTGTTATTTGTGTAATTTTTTCCTGCCTTAAATGCTTTGATAACACACTTACAAAAAGTTTGCATGAAAGTGAAGACTGCTCAGTGGCTATTTTGTGAACTGAGTGGGAATTTTGTCAGGGAACTTTATCCCTCTCTTTTGACTGATGGGCTATTTCAGCTGTGGTGGAAGTATGCAATAGTGGATAGAAATCTGCTGGACACCCACCCTTAATATAGTCTGTCTATACATATATGGCAATGTCGATGCAATACACTGTACCTCACAAATAACAATGTAGATGATAAGATGCTTTTTGTTGTTTTTTTTAGAAAACAGTATGTCTTTAGTATGTTACTTGAAGACTCAGGATTATGGCTAGCTGTGTGCCAACCTTCCATCCTTCAGACCTATAAAGTCTGAATCAGTTTGCTTTTTTACTGTATTGTGGTGAAATTAAACAATTCATATAAATTTTTATTGTGGCCCATAGTTAAGGTTCTAGGAAGCTCTGAGATTTAATCTTGAGTTTTCCTTGCCACTTAACCCAATTTTAAATATTTGTTTTTCTTTTTCTTTTGAGACAGGGTCTCACTCTGTCACCCAGGCTGGAGTACAGTTGTGTGATCTTGACTCACTGCAGTCTCTGCCTATAGAGTACAGTTGTGTGATCTTGGCTCACTGCAATCTCTGCCTCTAGAGTTCAAGCGATTCTCATGCCTCAACCTCCTGAGTAGCTGGGATTATAGGTGTTCACCACTACACCTAGCTAATTTTTTTTTTTTTTTTTTTTTTAGTGAAGATGGGGTTTTGTTACGTTGGCCAGGCTGATCTCAAGCTCCTGGCCTCAAGTGATCCGCCCGCCTCTGCCTCCCAAAGTGCTGGGATTACAGGCATGAACCACTGTGCCTGGTCTCAATTTAAAAATTCTTAATCCACTCTTAACTTCCATTTAGTGGAACTCCAGTTTTATCCTTTCCTTTCTCATTGTCTTCTCTACATTTCTGTTCACATGAAATTTCTAATTGTACAGACTTTGCAGTGTGCAGAGTCAAATCTCTCATATCCTGTAACTTTGCTGCATGCTTCTTAGTTTTTTCTTTATCTACACTTATATCTGGTCAGTGTGATACTTTCTTTTTTGGTCTTCTCAGCTATTAGAAACAGACGTGTTTGTAGAAAACTCTCACCATTTGTTGTGTCTGGGACTTGTGTGGAGGGTTTTGTTTTGGTCTGGGTTGGTTTGCTTTTTCTATTTAAAACTTAGATTGTGTGTACACCCACACAGAAACTTCATCCAGCTACTAGGCTGTTCCTTTGCAGAGTGGTGATCAAACAAAAATATGCATCTAGTGATTCTTTCATTTGATTTGAAGACTGATTTCAGAAATACATGATTTTCTTCTTTTACCTGGCAGGTTATTACTGAGCAAGCTGAAGAATGGAGGACTCAGCCTACTTATAAAGTACCAAACTGTTAAGGTCACAGAAAATTATTTCTGGAAGGTACATTAGAAGTTGTTCTAGCCCAACTCTCTTATTTTACAGATGGAAAACCTGGGGCCCAGAAGAGGGCCTGGCTTAGCCTAAGCTGTATTATGACTTAGTGTTAGAAAATGAACTAGAAAATTTCTGAATTACCAGTCCAACATTCTTTCCACTAAGCTGATGGCTGTCTTCCAGGTGCAGGAGTGCAGGTTGGTGCTTATTACAGGACTGCTGGCTGCAGTGGCTCTTCCTGGTGCTGTGGAAAGTACCCTCTTCTTTGCTCAGTCTGATTCCATTTATGGGAAGCAGTTATGAAGTTTGTACATAAGATTTACAGTAAAGTCTGCTGCTGTCCCAAGTTTCTTAACCTTTTAAAAGTCATCTTCCTTCTATTTCTGATTTCCTAGTACATCTATTACTTATTTCAATGTAAACAAATTCCAAATAATGGAAATATGTCTCTACTACAGCTTATTTGAGTTTGAACTTTGGGTATATATGCTAATATTTACAGACTGGTGAGGTCAGGAAAATTGAACTGCTATTATTTCAAAAGTGAAAGCTACTCTGGGACTTCTAGGTCAAGGTGGCAGAGTGAATACTCTTGAATCTTAATTCCTCTCGTTCAAAAACAGAGAAATTATGCATAAATATTTTAAAGGTTTTAAAATACATAGTTATTCTTAAAAATAAGAGAAAAAAGTCTCTTTGGACCAGTAATAGAAAAGCCACTGTGATGGCAGGGGGTGGGGGTGGTGCTATGAATGGATATGGGCAATTGGGACCAGCGTTTTTTGCAATGATCCTGTCTATGCATGAACCCAGGACCCAAGAGCACAATGCAAATGGGAGCTGGGTTAGTCTAACTTATCCCAGCAGTGTCACAGCCAGGAATAAGCTGCTTGTTCCCGACCAGAAGTAAAGAAGAATTGGCAGACACAAACAAGCACAGGAAACCACTCAAGATAGAACTTGGACCCAAAATACTTTTGGGTTAAAAATTCAGAACTGGGCTACCTAGGAGGAAAGAAAGCCCAGAGCTACCAACTTAAGGTCTGGTTCAAGGTTGGCACATTATCAGATTTAAGCTGAGGCAACTTCGAACTGCCCTACTGCCCTATAGATACTTAAAACTGTATATATAGATACAGGTACTTACATTTTTTAGTCATCATTAAAAATTGAGCCCTCAAAACTTTACAAAGAACTCAGTAAAACCTAAGATCATGAAAAAGCAGTCAAAAGAACCCAACAAATGAGAGAAGTTATACCTGAGGAAAAAAGAACACTCTGAAAAGAGTTTAAAAATAAGTTAAAAGTCTCAATATATGTACAGAAGAAATTAGATTTTACAGAATGAAGAGCAGATAATGAAACAAGAAGAGAAAGCTGTGAGAAAGAAGCATTTAGACATCTTGAAGTGAAAAATATATTGAAATGTAAAAATACAATATTGAAGTAAAAGAACAGACTGTACATACTTTCTATAGCTTAAGAGAAAATTAGAGAATTAGGAAATAGAACTGAGAAAATCTTTCAGAAAGCAGTTTAGAGAGAATTAGAAGAAAATGAAAGAGAAAGATGGACATGAAAGATGACCTGAGGAGCTCTAACGTGCATGTGCTAGGAGTTGCAAAAGGAGAAAAAAGAATGAATAAAAAAGTGGCAATAGTAATAACAATAACTGCAGCTAAGAATTTTTTCAGAAGTGAAGCTGAGTCTTCAAAATAGAAAATGCTGCCATGTGTAACACAGGATAGATAAATCCACAACTACATACATGATAATAAAATTGTAGGAAATTAACGATGAAGAGAAAAATCTGAAATTCTGAATACAGATATAACAAAAAATTCTGAATAATAGAATGGTAGTCGAATTGGCAGTAGGCTCTGGCAACAGTAGATACTAGAAAACTGACTAGTATCTTCAAAGTGCTGTAGAAAAATAGCTATGAGCTTACAGTTTCATACAGTGGTTTATATACAGAGTGGGACCAAAATAAACCCATCTTCAGATACACAGAGCTAAGTTTTCAACTCACAAACTCTTGGTGATAAAAGAACTAAAGGATGTTCTTCAGCAAAGAGAAAAATAAATGCAGAAAGAAGTGGAATACAAAAGCAAAGAGTGTTAAAATATGAGATAAAGCTAATATGCTTCAAAAGTTAGAACTAAATATTAGCAATAATATGGTATTAAAAGATGTAAATGTGTACTAAAGTCCTTGTTTTGAGTAGAAAAGACAGATTAATTTTATAGACATTTAAAGAAAAAATATATTTAAATAAGTATGTTAAATATAAGGATATTCAGTACAGTAATAGAAGTATAGAAATAGAAGGTGCAAGTTCTAAATCAGTAGAGAAAAGAGAAAAGATAGGTAATATTTTAAATGCTTTCACTCCATTCAATAGAGGGCAGGAAAGAAGATAAAAAGAAGCAAAGGAAAAACATGGAAATAGGAAATACAAAATAAAATGTGTAAGTAATCATAATATAAATTAATCTACAAAGCCAGAGAGATACTCAGATTATCCTTCCATATGCTGTTTTCAGAGTAACACTGAAAGATAAAAAATAAAAGTATAGGAAAAATGTTCTCTTGGTTACCAATTGAAAGCTGGCAACATGCATATCATTTGAAACATGAACATGTTTTTGCTTAAAAACATCAAATGACAGAAATATATGTCTTACTTATAAATAGGGAACAATCCACGAAGATGATATAAAATGACTGTAGATACTGAAAATATACTCTCAAAATATATAAAACAAAACTGGCAGAATTACCAATAAATGGCATATCCACAGTCAGTGTTGCAGATTTTAACACACCTCTCTTAGACACCAATATATCAAACAGACAAAAATACTCAAGAACATAAAGGATTTGAACAACATAATTCACCAGCTTAATGTAACAGATATATAGCACATGTAGGGCATGTGTATTGTGACCATGCTAAATGAAAAAATCAACACTCATTCATTCAACAAATACTTATTTGTCCAATATTTGCCAGATATTGTTCGAGGCTCTTGGAATCCTTTAGTCAACAATATAGACAAAGATCCTGACCTTCTGAAGTGTACATTCTAGCAGGGAGTAAGATGAAAAGGCAGACCATAAACAACAAACATAATAAAGTATATAATATGTTAGACACTGATGCAGTTTGGAAAAAAAAAAAAACTAGAAAGGAGAATTGAATAAAGAGGATTGGGTGGAGAAAGTACAGGTTGTAATATAAACAGTGGGTCTGAGTAAATCTTATTGACAGGTTGAGATTTGAAGAAGCTGAAGGAGTTAGCCACAAAGATATCTGAAGGAAGAATATTTCTTCAGATGTACTGTAGTGAGGTCCTCTAGCAAGAGGGTACAGCTAGAGCAAAGGCCATATGGTGGGAAAGTACTGGCACATGAAAGCAATGACAGGTGAGAGTAGCAGGAAAGAGAATTAGATCATCTGAATGTAGAACATCATAGGCCTTTGTCATTTACTATGCACAAAATGAGGAGCCATTGCAGGATTTTGAGTAAAGGAGTGATGTGATCTGACTTAAGTTTTAAAAGAATAATTCAAGCTGCTGTGTTGAGATTAGACTTCAGACAGAGGTAGCAGCTGAGCAGCTATTACAGTAATCCAGGCAAGAAATGATGATAGGGGCTTGGATCACATGGCAGCAATAGAGTTGTTGAAAATTGGTAAGATTCTGGATATATTTGAAGGTAGAGCCAACATTTCCTGGAAGGGCTTGTGGGATGTGACAGACAGAGGGAGGGATTTTAGATGATTCCAGGATTTTCTACCTAAGCAACTGATAGGATAGAGTTACCATCAATTGGCATGGGGAGGCTAAAATGAAGCAGGTTGGGGAGGAAAACCAGGAAGCCAGTCTTATTTATTTATGTAATTTTTTTATTTCCATAGGTTTTTGGGGAACAGGTAATCTTTGGTTATATGAATAAGTTCTTTAGTGTGATTTCTGAGATTTTGGTGCCCCCATCATCCAAGCAGTGTACACTGTACCTAATGTGTAGTCTTTTATCCCTTACCCCCCTCCCACCCTTTCCCCTGAGCCCCCAAAGTCCATTGTATCATTCTTAACACCTTTGCATCCTCATAGCTTAGCTCCCTCTTATAAGTGAGAACATACGATGTTTGGTTTTCAGTTCCTGAGTTACTTCACTTAGAATAATGGTCTCCAGTTCCATCCAAGTCACTGCAAATGCCATTATTTCATTCCTTTTTATGGTTGAGTAGTATTCCATGGTGTATATATATACCACAGTTTTCTTTATCCACTCATTGATTGATGGGCATTTGGGCTGGTTCCAAATTTTTGCAATTGCAGATTGTGCTGCTGTAAAATGCATGTGCAAGTATTTTTTTCATATAATGACTTCTTAGGAATCCAATTTTATTTTTTATTTTTTTGGACAGAGTCTCACTCTGTCACCCAGGTTGGAGTACAGTGGTGCCATCTTGGCTCACTGCAACCTCTGCCTCCTGGGTTCAAGCGATTCTTCTGTCTCAGCCTCCCGAGTAGCTGGGATTACAGGTGCCTGCCACCACACCCAGCTAATTTTTGTATTTTTAGTAGAGTTGGGGTTTCACGGTGTTAACCAGACTGGTCTAGAACTCCTGACCTCAAGTGATCCGCCCACCTTGGCCTCCCAAAGTGCTGGGATTCTGGTGTGAGCCACTGCACCCGGCCAGAATCCAATTTTAGGTATGTTGGTTTGAGACACCTATTAGATTTCCAACTGGAAATTTTGGCAGTTTGGTTATACAGATCTGCCAAAATGCTGTGGAGTATTTAGATGATATTTAAAGCAATGAGACTGTATCAGATAACAGAAAGAAAATATAGAAAAGGAAAGAGGGCCCAAGAAGTATCTGGTGTCCTTTCCAGTGTGAGTGAAAAAAAAAAAGTATCAGGAAAGAGGTAGTTGTCAACAGTGTTAAATGTTGCTGATAGCGTCATGTAAGATGAAGACTAAGAACTGACCATCGATTTTGATAACATTATGACCTTGATAAGAGTGGTTTTGTTGGAATAGTGAGACAGAAAGCCTGACTGAAGTAATTTTAAGCCACATTGAGAAGAGAGGAATTGGAAACATTGAGAAAAGTTATTTTTTTTTAAAGATAAGTTTTTCAGGAAGGGGAGTTGGCAAGGAAATGGAGTGACAGCTTTTGGGGAGATAGAGTTAAGAAAAGGGTGTTTTTTGTTTTGAGACGGAGTCTTGCTCTGTTGCCCAGGCTGGAGTAGTGCAGTGGCGCAATCTTGGCTCACTGCAGCCTCCGCCTCCCAGGTTCAAGTGATTCTCCTGCCTCAGTCTCCTGAGTAGCTGGAATTACAGGTGCCTGCCACCACACCTGGCTAATTTTTTGTAGTTTTAGGAGAGACAGGCTTTCGCCATGTTGACCAGGCTTATCTCAAACTCCTGCCCTCGGGTAATCCTCCCACCTCGGCCTTCCAGAGTGCTGGGATCACAGGGGTGAGCTACTGCACCGTGCCAGTAAAGGGTGTTTTTTAAGCTACATGTTTGCTCCTGAGAATGATCCCGATGGAGAACAACAGCAACAACAAAAAGATGATGTAGGAGGAAGAATGGAGAGCTGCTGTAATGAGGTCCTTGAGTAGGGTCTAGAGTACAAGTTGAAGGATTTGACTTCAAATAGAAGGCTTGTTAGGTTCATCAATGGTAACAAGTGAGAAGATGGTAAATGGTGGTTAAATGTGGTGATAGTCTGTGGAAGTTCTTTTCTGATTGCTTCAATTTTCTTAGTGAAATAGAAAGCAAGACCAGCAGCCAAGAAAGAACATGAGGAAGGAAGTGCTAGGTGTTTGAGTTAAAAGGGAAAGGGGTGAAGTATTTATCTAGGAAAGTAAATGGAGTAGGGAAGTATCTCTGTGTGCATTAGAGTCCACTAAAGGTTCAAAGTAATGAATTTAAATTGAGACCAATGAGCATGGTGGTTTTTTTTTTTTCAGCCACATTTAGTTGCACAGGTGCAGGTGTGGAGTAGGCAGAAAATTGGATTTAAACAAGGTTGTAGTTTTGCCAAGCACTATGAAGGGAGAGAGGGGTGAGTGATGATAATAATGATAAATCGTGGAATGTAAGCACGATAAAGAGTAGAGTGAAGGAGCATCAAGTGCATGAGAGACAGTGGAGATTCCATGAGGTTGAATGATAGTTCAGGGTCACCCTAGTAGAAAGAATAAGCTGGAAAGATAGGATGTGGAGATACAGAATTGAGATTATGGAGGGGTTATAGTTTTTTTGTAATGGCAACAAAAAGTTAGCTGGAGAAGAAAAGAACACTTCTGAAAAGTATAAACTTCCTTGTAGATACTGCATGGGTAAGGAGGTAATTATAATGAGAAGTACAAAATATTTAGAGCTAAACAACAATGAGATTACTTCACATTAGATCTTGTAAAGTAGCTAAAGAGAGAAAGCTATAACCTTAAATACATGTTTAAGGTTAAAAATTTAGAATAAGTGAAAATAAATGAGCTAAGCTTTAAACTCAAGAAGTTGAAAACAGAGTAAGCCCAAATTAAGTAGAAGGAATGAAATAAAGATAAAAGCAGAAATTAATGAACAGAAAACAGAATAGCAGTAGAAATAGTGTTAATACCAGAAGCTGATTCTTTGAAAAGATATAAAATTCAATAAACCTTTTTATTTTACAATGTCCACCTTGACTGCAGTGTTCTAGGACTCAAAGGCATCTTATATGCTAGTCTGGGGCCTGGGATGCAAACAAAAACAGATCAGAGGCAGTTATTTTGGCAACAACAGGGAGAGGGAAAAGTCTTCAAGGTCCCTTAAAGCAACACGTACAACAATTGAGCTGCATACATAACCCAGGATTCTACTTTTTCCAGCCACTGTGCACTAAGCCCCATTAGGGAGGGTAAAATGCAGTAAACCTTTGGCAAGCTGAACTAGAGAAAAACTATAGGTGTAAACAAATAGTATTTGGAAGAGAAATAGGGATAAAGTTAAGATAAACGTATTTAAAATATAAGATTATTTTGAGCAACTTTATGACAATAAGCTTGAAAACTTAATTTAAGTGGACACTCTTCTGGGAAAATATAAAATATCAAAATGACTTAGGAAGAAATGGCAAAACAAAGAAGTCCAGTAACCTTTAAAGAAATTTAATCATACTTCACCACCATTTCCCCAACCTCCTGCCAAAGACACCAAGCCTAGAGTAATTTGGGGGATGAATTTCATCAAACTGTCAACGAGTATAATAATACTTGTCTTACATAAACTGCTTCAGAGAATAAAAAGAAGGAAGCCAAAATCTAGATTGTTTTGCCTCCAACTTGTTTAGTAACAACAAAAGAGGCTAAGAACTGAGGCAAAGAAAACCAAAATAAAGTCTGAATACTTCCCACAAACAGCATTAGAAAAATACATTTGATAATACCCAGGTGGTACAAGTTTTAAGGACTGGACCTTTGACTTTGTGCTCATCCTTCTGTGTGGATCGGCTTTGCTCTTTGATTCCAGTTATTTTAGTTCCAGTTGTAATGATGGGTTTTGGACACACTCAGTCTGTATTATGACCAACAGCATATATTTCTAAGATAGCTAGGTCACTAATAGTCTGTGGCATGGAAAAATTTTTGTTTTAATATGGTGCTAACTAAGCATACAGAGGTTGACTCTGTAACTTTAACTCCAGCAACACACTGTTATCACCACCCAAACTGACCAGCCTAGTTAGTAACATCATATGTGGTACCATGCAAACTACTTAGAACCATGCCTGGGACACTCAGCTGTTAGCTCTTACATGCCCTTTGTGCTCAAAGAGAACAATTTGTGGTTGTTGTATGACAGTCAACTCAGTCATCATGGAGCTTAGTTGTTTACTGTATTGCATGCTAAGCAGTAGACTCTAGGAATCTAATTAATTTGATTCTCACATTGGTCCTGTTTGCCACAAACATTGCCATGCCTCATGAACCTCACAAGTTGTGTTTCTTAGAACAGTGCATATGTAGTTCTTATACTTTGCAACAGTGTTTGCCTCAGCATAATTGTGTTTATGTGGAATTGCATTGGCATTGAAATGTGAGAATGACAGAGTTGACAGGACTATTAATGTGTGTACCCTGGGAATTATTTCCCTCATCCCCATAGCTGGCTGAAGAAACTTTATTTCTCAGTTATAATATAGGGACTGAAAGGTTTTTTTGTTTTTTTTTTTTGTTTGTTTGTTTGTTTTTTGTTTTACATGTATGTACAGACTGTTTTTTACCTACAGTGAGCAAAAATAATCTGGACAAAAAAAAAATGCTCTCCCTGTTTTTTCTTTCAAACGTATATATATATTTGAAATCTTAGGCATGGGGAAAAACTTTTATGTCATCTTCAGAGCTACAGCCATATTTTTTAGCTAGAACCAAATCTTAAATCTCTCCTGACAGAACCCTAATGAAGGGGACAAAGTGATATCCAGTGGAAATGTGAAAGGCATAAAAAGGAAAAGTTCAATATCTGGAGGATTCAGATGACACAAAAGAAAATAAGTTGAGGATAAAGGAAATGAGAGGATAAACCTAGTAGTACAATGACATCTTTCATCTTCAACTATTTTAAAGTATTTTTCCCTGAAAACATGAAGATAAAGTGTGTATAGAAGACACATAGACAACTGATAAATAAATAAACATTTACACTGTATATGTCAGAAGTATCTGCAAAGCAAAAATGGTGCATGTCAGTTCATTGTTGACCAGGAAGAGTCTTTTGTATACTCTTCCAGGATCTATGTTATTTAAAAAAAGAAGAAGAAGAAGTTAGATGTTAAGTTTGGGAGTATTTTTAGTAAACCCAGATGAACAGAGCAGCTTTTATTTCTGGATCAACTGCAAATTCACAACTCTGAAGACTAATTGAAATGTTTAAAGTTCTAGATGAATCATACATAGATTGCTTTTCTTAGGGCCTTTTCCTTAAAACTCTTGCAGTTAACTAAAAATGGGAAATAATTATTTTCTTAACACCTGATGGACCATTCACCCTCATTTATAGGCTTTAAAGAAAACTAACAAAATGTTTTTTAAAATCAAGTTGATGACAATTTAAAAACTTACATAGAATTTCTGAACCTTCTTTAAGTTATAGGTTATATTTTCAAGAAACTGATCGTTATGAAACATGTGAGCTTAAATTTAAGTATGTTGCTACCAGGCAGTAATATGTTTTGCCTGGCATACAGATTATAAGCACAACTTAACTATCATAGATACCTTTGAGAACTAAATGGATTTATTTATTTTAAAAGTTATTCTAAAATTAATTCCATACCTTTCTCCTCCGTACCTTTCTCCTTAAGTTTTTAAAACACCTTTCTTGACATAAAATTTCTGTATGACTACACATATTTAAATTGTAATATCTGATTAATTTGAGGAAACTATCTCCCCAATTCTCCCTAACTCTTAACTGTACTAAATATTTATAGTCTTAACAAAAATTTCAGATAAATCATATGCTTTAAAGCTACTTATTCAGTGTTTAACTGACACTATATAGAACCCTTTTGCTACTTTTAAGCTAATCAAAAATATATAATATACCCTGTTACTGCTTCTAATCAGTTCAAGCATTTTTTTTTTTTTCTCATCAAGGTGCTGTGAGCATTTGGCAGGGTAATTCTTCACTATGTGGGTCTGTTTCCAGAATAGCAAGCATTCAGCATCCCTGAGCCTGGCATTTGAAACGCCAATAGCACTCTCCAAAATCATTGTGCCAATCAGTGTCCCCACATATTTTCAAAAGCTCTTGTGGTAAGTGTTGCCCCTTCCCCTCCCTGTGACAAACCTCTGCCCCTTATACCTTTACTGATGTTTCTAGCCTATACGGCCTACAAAAAAAGTGTGAAGGGGGAAAAGCTATGTTGTTCACATTAAAAAGAGATAGGTTTTCATTTCTGCTTTTGTAAGCCATTGCTAAAATTAAATTTAATTGCAAAATATTAAACTCATGAACCAATTCTAGGACAGGTTTGCAGAATGATTTTCTTAAAGGACCTTTATAATCTCTTACTCTTAAATGAGTTTCTGAGACTTAAACATTCATGACACAAGGGCATGATTATTTAAATATATGGGAACAAGATTGGGAACATTTTGTCGGCTAGTAAAGTTATTGTGAGCTCCATGCTGTGCAACTTGTAGATCTTGTCTTGCTTTGCCCCTGTTGCTGCCTTGTACTCCAAAATAGCACCATCTCTTCCCCCTACTCCTAGCAACCCACTAGAGTATGCATAAGCCGTTAGTGGATATATTTTGTTGGTCTGATTTTTAGTTTTTTTTGCTTGTTCACAAAGTGTCAAAGGCCTTTTATTACACTGAAAGAATTGCGTGACTTCTCTGTATTCTGCATTTCCTTACAAGTGGAATGAAGGCTGACTCTTTAAAGTCATTTGAGATGATTACCATCACAAAAGGAGAAGTGATGGTAAGTGATTCATTTTGTGGTAAAGTCCCTAATATGTCTCCCTCACTCAGGAGCATCTGTGCAGGAGTCAACATTAAATGTGAGTTATCATTATTGATCTTTTCCATCACCCCCAAAAGGGGAGGATTTTCACATCACATAAATTAAAACAGGATTGAGATGGAAAAATCAAAAGAGAAGAAGTGACAAAGAACCTCCTATTTCCTTTAGAACTTATTTCCTGCCCCCAAGTAACATTTGTGGCCCTTCTAAGTACCCAGTAATAAAACATCACTATAAAAGCGTAGAATAGTAAATGAAGCTGTTATGAATTCTAGACTATCTTCTGACTTGGCTGTATGCTATTGATGGTCTCCTTTAAAAACAATTTGTTTGTTTAGTATGAGATCAAAAATTATCTATATAAAATATATGGAAGAATAGGGCTTGATATTAATTTTAACAGTATGGAGATCTTTGTAGTGATACAAATTTTGAGATTTCCTATAATCTCTTTGAAGACACGAATCATGTCTTAACAGAACTTTGTATATCCCTATCCCTAATAGTACCTTGCATAGAATAAGAACTTAATAGTTGTTAGTTGATGGAAGAAAAGTATCAGTTGAAAATGAAAATATTTTCTTTGAATCTTATATTCATAAACGGACTGAAAATGCCCTGTTCCAAAAGGAGGAGCAGAGAACTTAAACTGTACTTCTTAACTGGTAATACTTGACTCATCACCTTCTTACCTAGATCTGAACTAAAATACTGTGTGTTGTACCGACTCAGACGTTTATAAACTAACCTACCAAAAAATTGATTGGAGGAAGAGGCAGAGACATTTTTGAAAGACTAGGTAATGTCCACCTAACTATTGATATCCTTTGGGCCTTGAAGGACCTTGTGGTTTTGTTACCAGAAAAGGAGTTCGACCTGGACCCCAAGAAAGAGTTCTTAGATCTCACGCAAGAAAGAATTCAGGGCAAGTCCCTAGAGTAAAGTGAAAGCAACTTTATTTAGAAAGTGAAGGAATAAAAGAATGACTGCTCCATAGACAGAGCAGCCCCAAGGGCTGCTGGTTTTATGGTTACTTCTTGATTACATGCTAAACAAGGGATGGATTATTCATGAGTTTTCCAGGAAAGAGGTGGTCAATTTCCAGAACTGAGGGTTCCTCCCCTTTTTAGACCATATAGGGTAACTTCTTGATGTTGCCATGACATTTGTAAACTGTCTTGTCACTGGTGGGAGTGTCTCTTAGCATGCTGATGTATTATAATTAGTGTATAATGAGTCATGAGGACAACCAGAGGTCATTCTCGTCACCATCTTAGTTTTGGTGGGTTTTGGCTGGCTTCTTTATCGCAACCCGTTTTATCAGCAAGGTCTTTGTGACCTGTATCTTGTGCCAACCTCCTATCTCATCCTGTGACTGAGAATGCCTTAACCTCTTGGGAATGCAGCCGAGTAAGTGTCAACCTTATTTACCCAGCCCCTATTCAAGATGGAGTGCCTCTGGTTCAAACACCTTTGACAAAAACATACCTATACCTTAGTCTACTATGTGTAATGCATTCCAGCATTTGCTATTCTGTTTATTCACTTTTTATTGATGTGGTTGTGGCCACTAAATTGATTCATAACCTAACAATGAGTCTCATTGTACCTTTAGCCCAAGTGACTACCTGCTTCCGTTAGCAAACCCAATTCCTTGGTGAACATATAATCTTAGAGTCCTCTGTAATGAGAGACTATCTTTCAAAAGTTGTCAGGAATTAAAAAAGAAAGTCACTTCCTTATGCCCCTTTCTCACTGTAGTGAGATGAAAAAACTCTGTTTTTTTTAAACACTATTAAACTTACAGAAATATTTCAAGAATAGATTAAAGAATTGCTGTATACCCTTTATGTAGAGATCACATTCACTTTTTTTTTTTTTTTTTTTTTTAGATGGGGTTTTTCTCTTGTTTTCCAGGCTGGAGTGCAATGGCGCGATCTCGGCTCACCACAACCTCTGCCTCCCAGGTTCAAGCGATTCTCCTGCCTCAGCCTCCTGAGTAGCTGGGATTATAGGCATGCGCCACCACGCCTGGCTAATTTTGTATTTTTAGTAGAGATGAGGTTTCTCTATGTTGGTCAGGCTGGTCTTGATCTCCCGACCTCAGGTGATCTGCCCACCTCGGCCTCCCAAAGTGCTGGGATTACAGGCGTGGCACATTCACATTTTTACCAGTTGTCCTAATAAAGTCCATTGGAGCAGAAAGATCCAATCCAGGATCACTATTTATACCCAATTTTTGTGTATCTCTAGTTAGACTTTCCTCGACTTATATGACCTTGTTTGTTTTGTTTTGTTTTGTTTTGTTTTATGTTGCCCAGGCTGAAGTGCAGTAGTGTAATCTTAGTTCACTGCGTCCTCTGCCTCTTGTACTCAGAGGATCCTCCCACCTCAGCATCTTGAGTAGCTGGGACTACAGGTGGGCGCCACCTTGCCTTGCTAATTTTGGGTGTTTTGTTTTGTTTGTTTGTTTGATAGAGACGGGGTTTTGTGACATTGCCCAGGCTAATCTTGAACCCCTGGGCTCAAGAGATTTGCTCACCTTAGCCTCCCAAAGTGCTGAGATTACAGGCATGAACCATCACGGCTGGCCGACCTTGATATTTTTGAAGATAGCAGGCCAGTCATATATGTCCCTCAGTTTAGGTTTATCCAATGTTTTCTCATGATTAGACCCAGTTTATGCATTTTTGGCCACAATGTCATAGAAGTGATACTGTACTCTTCTCATTTCATGCTATCAGTTTGTCATGTTACTAGTGGTCTTGTCTTTGATCGCTGAATTGAGATGACATCTGCCAGGTTTCTCCATGGTAAAGTTAGTTTTTCCCCCTTTGTGATTAGTAAATGTTGTGTGATGTGATACTTTGAGATTATGTAAACTCCAGTTTCTCCTCTACTTTTACCTACTACTTTGAACATCATTAATACTTCTTTCTTGGATTGATTTTACAGTCATGGTTGCAAATGGTAATTTTTCTGACTTTATTACTCCTTCTACATTTATTAGTAGGCATTCTATTGTAAGCAAGAACCTGTTCTCCTCCCATTTATTTATATCAATGTCTACTCATGGGTTCCTAGTCAGTGGGTTATAATTCGTTGCTATCATTATTCATTTTGATGCTCTTATTATCCCAGGTTTGGCTTTTTAATCAGGCTTCTGTGTCCTTATGTCATATCATTTAAGTGTTGTTTGAGAACTTTCTCACCTTCTAGCGCAAGATATCAGGCTCATTTTGTTTCCTTGCCCCAGCTCTGGAATTAGCCATTTCTCCAGGGAGCCCTGTTCCTCTTAGTAGAAAGTGGCATTTAGAAACAATAATCTGGGCACTAGGCATGCTAAATGCTGCTGGAGTGTTGCTCTTCCCAGGCCCCTTTCAGTGGACAGAGCTAGGAAAGACGTACGTATGGATGCATTTGCTTACTATACACGTACGTTTAAATCTTTATTTCTTTATCTATCTGTATTGAAAATCATGAGTTCATACCAATACCTTCAATTCCTACATATCAACACAGGGTTCTTTCTAGCTTTCCCTTTTTTTTTTTTTTTTTTGTATTTATGCCTGCCTTCTCCAACAATGAGAAACTTAGTTGCCATTTTCAATATGTTTACTTATTTGCTCAATCCCTTGTGTAAAGCCAATCCTCTAACTAAACCCAAGTAGACCAGGCTGCTGCCTCACCACTGTACCCTCCTCTTGTTACCAGGGCTTTGCCTTCTAAGAAGTAAGGAAAGTTAGGAAAAGGGAAGGAGGAAAATAGGTAGAGATAAGTTTTTTCTTAAAGCATTTGAAAAGGAGATTCTGATATCTTTTTCAGTAACCTTTTACATAATCACAAGGAAAATAAGTGCATAGAATATAAAAACTGATATTTAAGCTCTTTGCTTCAGGTTTTCATTTAGATTCTTACATATATTTTATACATGCATGTGCTTGTTAACCAAGCATTTTTTTGTGATAACGACCATGTATTGAACATGACCACATGCTAGGCACTGTGATGGATGATTGTGTGTGTGTATATCCTAAACCATATAACAATTCTGGCCGGGCGCGGTGGCTCAAGCCTGTAATCCCAGCACTTTGGGAGGCCAAGACGGGCGGATCACGAGGTCAGGAGATCGATACCATCCTGGCTAACACTGTGAAACCCCGTCTCTACTAAAAAATACAAAAAAACTAGCCGGGCGAGGTGGCGGGCGCCTGTAGTCCCAGCTACTCGGGAGGCTGAGGCAGGAGAATGGCGTGAACCCGGGAGGCGGAGCTTGCAGTGAGCTGAGATCCGGCCACTGCACTCCAGCCCCGGCGACAGAGTGAGACTCCGTCTCAAAAAAAAAAAAACAAAAAAAAAACCAATTCTGTAAATAAGCATCCTTATCACTATTTTGGGTGATGAACCAAAGAAGATTCAATGAGGCTGAAGAACTTGATCATACCAGTCAGTTAAGCAGGGGTTAGGATTTCAACCTAGGATATCTGACCTCAAATCCATACCCTTCCCAAACCATGTGTACAGCACCGTGCTATATTGCTAGCATTGGAAATCATCACTGGGTAGCATTTTATCCAACATCACCCTTAAACCATGCCATCTAGGATTTTCAATTTAAAAGTAAAAGAGGAAAAGTAGAAATTACTCAACCGGTTCATTAATTTCTTCCTTTACTAACTTTTGGGAGAATTGAATCAATGAGAGTCAATGATTAGATTCACATCATGAGGCATTTTATTGGCTTATTCACACATTAGATATGTACCATCTTAAAAACAAACATATGCAGTTCTTCTGTTTGATAGTTCTTATATTTTTTGGAAACTCTGTTGAGCTGACTACCTGGGGCTCTTAATTCAGTTATAATAACACCCTAAAGTTTATAGACCTTTTTCCTCCCTCTTTTTTACCTATAAGAAATAAAATAAATGAACTCAACATCCTATCCTGCTTATCTGGAATGAGTTATTTTCTAAACAAGTGGCTGTTTACAAAGCTCATCCTGTAGAAGTCTGTGGTCAAGAATATTTCTATTCAGTTCTTGTTTTCACAGGGGAATTAATGTCTTTTCAGTCAGAAAGGAACAATAAATGCTTGTTGGCTGTGTTGAAAAAAAATTAAATCTACAAAAAGACAAATGAAGAAAAAAAGAGCTTACATTCAGCTTTCTGGAGAATTTATCTATGTTCCTCTGTATATGTGATGTGTTCCTGCAAGTATCTCAAATACCCAGAATTTTACTGAAGGATTTGAATTGGTAAATCTTTTCAGATCTGTTTTTACTTTACTTTAATCAACCAAAGTTTATTCTTCAGGCAGTTGTGTTTTGCTCCCCTTTTATTGGCTGTGTGCCTTTGGCCAAGACACTTAACCTTTCAGAACTTCATTTTCTTCATCTATAAGATAGTAATATAGTAACAAGTCCCTTAACGACAGGGATACATTCTGAGAAATGAGTTGTTAGGCAATTTCATCCCTGAGCAAACATCAAAGAGTGAATTTAACACAAACCTAGATGGTACAGCCTACTACACACCTCGGCTATTTGGTAGAGCCTATTGCTCCTAGGCTACAAACCTGTACAGCATGTTACTATGTTGAATACTGTAGAGCTGGAACATGATAAGTATTTGTGTGTCTAAACAGAGAAAAAGTATTATAAAAATACTGTGTAAAAGATTAAAAATGATATACCTGTATAGGGCACTTACCATGAATGCACCTTACAGGACTAGAAGTTGCTTTGGGTGAGTCAGTGAGCAAGTGGTGAGTGAAGGCCTAGGGCATTACTGTGCACAACTATAGACTATTAACACTGTACACTTAGGTTATACTAAAGTTATAAAAAAGTTTTTTCTTTCTTCAATGATAAATAACCTTAGCTTACTATACTTTTTTAACTTTATACATTTTTAAAATTTGTTAACGTTTTGACCCTTTTGCAGTAATACTTAGCTTAAAACACAAACACATTATACAGGTGTACAAAAATATTTCTTTATATTCTTAATCTATAAGCTTTTATCTGTTTTTTTCTTTTAACTTTAAAACTTTCTTGTTAAAAACTAAGACACACACATGTTAACTTAGGCCTACGCAGGGTTAGAATCATCAGTATCACTGTCTTTCACTTCCATATCTTATCCCATTGGAAAGTCTTCAGGCGTGGAGCTGTCACTTCCTATCATAACAATGCCTTCTTCAGAATATCTCCTGAAGAACCTGCCTAAGGCAGTTTTACAGTTAACTTTTATATATATAAGTAGAAGGAGAAGTACACTCCAAAATAATGATTAAAAATATAGTATAGTAAATACTGGGTGATAAGAATTTTTCAGTTCCATTATAGTCTTATGCAGCCACCATTGTATATGTGGTTTGTTGACGGAAACATCAGTTATGTGGGGCATGACTGTATAGTGGTATACTTTTCAGTGTGGTTGAGAGGATCAGGTGAGATAATGTATGTTAAAACACTTCATAAAATATAAAAGAGTTTGTTATTGTTACTACTTTCTAGAAGTGGACGTAAGATAGAAGTAAAAAAAAGACAGAGAGGCCAGTTTGGAGTAAAAGAGGTTTACATCCCTCTCTAATTGCCAGTGAGTGTGAAATCACTGTATGAACCTTACAGAAACAGGTCAGGAAACTGTGTCTGATCAAGTTGTTCTTGCCATGTCTTTAAGGAATGATGTAAACCGGTGAGTTTCATTCAACATAACAAAAAAGTGTCACTAACCTTTCCCTAGCCAGTCATGCTATCTCAAGCATGGGAATGTTAGTATTTAGGTTTACAACAGTATTTCTTTAAGTGAAAAGATCTAATGGAGACTCACCTTATCTGATGAGATTAGCCATATAAGCTATATCCTTAATATACATCATATAAGATCTGAATTCCCAAGATAATTGGCCCTTTTTTTTTTTTTTTTTTTTTTTTGAGACAGAGTTTTGTTCTTGTTGCCCAGGCTGGAGTGCAATGGCACGATCTCGGCTCACTGCAACCTCTGCCTCAATGTTTCAAGCAATTCTCCTGCCTCAGCCTCCCGAGTAGCTGGGACTACAGGTGCCCCCCATGACACCTGGCTAATTTTTTGTATTTTTAGTAGAGATAGGGTTTCACCATGCTGGTCAGGCTGGTCTCGAAATCCTGACCTCATGTGATCCACCCACCTCAGCCTCCCAAAATGCTGGGATTATAGGCGTGAGCCACTGCGCCTGGCAACAGTTGGCCTTTGAGACATAATGTATTCTGGTTTATGATAGAATTGATCAGTCTCCTTAAGGAAGACTGAATAATTTCCAGGACCCCTAATAAAGGGGTTCTGATTCATTCCCAATCTAAAAGAATGAGTTTGTAAAACTCTTTTCAACCTATATTCCTCAGACCAACTTCCAAGTAGCTGATCACTTACCTTGATTTAATTTCACAAAATTGATCATAGGAATAAAGAAGTTGTCAAAGCAATTAGAGGGAAAAGAATAGCATGTTGAGAAAGTTTGAAGTAAAAAGTATAAATTTCATGTGAAAGAAGGGAAAGCAGAATAGAGTTTCCAAGAGTCCAGAGAAAAGAGAGTTGTTACTTTGGGGATAAACCTGTTGGCTTAGAAAGCATTTGGCCTAGAAATTTTGGTTAGTGTAGTAGTGGTAACAACAGAGTGCAAAAGATTAAATTTTAGATGTTTCTTCCAGGTCAAATCCAAAAATCCTTCAACACTATGCAAATAAATTCCTCTCTTTTTAATTTCATTTTCCTGTACTTCTGAGTCCTGTAGTCTTGCAATTGCACTACTGTCTGTTTTCTCTCTTCATTTCTGACCCTTCTTTCTTTTCCCTCACCTTTATACCCCTTTCCATTGTCATTTTCCCTGATTGTGGCATCTTAGGAAACTCTGGTAAGCTTTATACTTATAGATCCAGCCAGTAAGTTCTGTAATGGACAGAGAACTTTCTTTGCAGTGAGCCAGAGCTTCAGTTTGCTTCCTCATGGTGCAACAGGAATGGCATCTCATTAAAATGGAACATTAAAGGCCTGGAGGTGCTTTGACTAATTTTTCTGTCTGAGCGTTGTTACTTAAGAGATCTAGAAGTTGAAAAATCCCCCTTCTCATAGTATTCAGAGCAATCAGTCTTAGAGACTTCTGCATTCTCTGAGGCAGGGCACACTGGAAGGCTGGTGAGGTTTGCCCCTCAGCATGCCCCCAAAGAGCCTCCCTTTATTCCTAGAAGCTAGCAGGCTTTCTTTTCCTCCTACAAGTGGCAACCCGAATTCTGAGTTGAAAGTGAATCTTTGCCCTTGGCTCCTCTCCAGCATTCCTCACTGAGCGAATAGGGATTTGGAATGTCAGAAAATAGAAGAGGGGAGGGGAAAAGATGTGTGTATGACTGTGAGTGTTTATATGTAAAAGCAGCTTCGTCTGGGAGGACTTAGGGAAATTTGACTTCCTCAGACTGCTTCCTTCTTATAAACTCTTGGTTCCTTATTTATCATTTTTTTGTTTTTGTTTTTTAAGTTGTTTGACCTGATTTTATCATAGTAGTTCCAAATGCCTTACAGTCCAGTGGAGTCAAGCTAAGGAAAGACAGCATGATTTTCCACAGGATTTGTATTTCTTCCCTCTGGATAAAGTGATAGTAGTTGTTCCCAGACTTGCTGCCGGCAGGATCCAAGGTCGTCTTTCCTCTGGGATTTAATCTGGTGTCATCAGGAACCTAGACTCAGGTTTTATTGGAGAGCAAGCCTCAATAAGAAGTGTCCTTTGAGGAGAATCAAGGACTCAATCTAGACATAAAAGGTGTTGCTCAGCACAATACCCTCTACGGTAAGCTACCAGTCCTGAGAACCTGTGGTCAAAACTGAATTGAAAATATTGATGGAACTCAGACTCTGTGTAACTGGGGACTGGTTCAGAGCTCAAGACTATAATTTACAGGGCTGCTTTTATCCTTTATTTAGTTCTATCCAAAGTCCTTTTGCATCAACTCAAAAGGAGAGATTCTGTGAGGGTAACCTACAGGGGAAATTTCCCAGCTTTGTGTGAAGAATCCAGTGGTTGAGTGTCTATCTGCATCCTGAGGAACCATGTCCTCTTTATATACCCGAAGTAAAGACTTCACTCGGAATAGGAAATCTCAGTCTGATTCTCCCCCAGCATCTCCCTCCCCGACTGCCAAGACGCTCCGAGTAAGCAGCATTTTTTATTTACATATATTCATAGATGGGTCAAAGGTAGAGGATGTGTGTGTGTGTGTGTGTGTGTGTGTGTGTGTGTGTATATATATATAAAACTTGGGGCGTTAGGTCTAGAGCAAAGGGATTTCAGAGCATATGGGAATCGGTACAGGAAAAAAGAAAAATTCCAAGTAAAGACCCTGTAAGCTTCTCTGCAAGAGGTTATGGTTCGTAATACTTAATACAGTCTTAAGTAAAAGCAGACTTAAATATGTCAGGCTACAGTTTCTGCCTTTTAGCTTTTAACTATCAGTTGTAAACTGCTTAACAGTAAGATTTTACAGTCCTTATTACTTTATCTTATGAGGCTTTTCTTAATTTCTACGGCTATTTTAGTCACTGCCTTTCTTGTGTTTTATGGATCGATACTATGTTTCAAGAGAAAAACCTCCGAAATGGCCACAAAACTATATACATTAAACTTCAGTTGTGAAAGTTCCGTGTGTATATTTGTGTATGCATGTATATATGTGAGGTAGAGTATGCCTTTGCCTATTTTGTATGTCTGTCTGTGAGAAAGAGCAAAATGAGCAAGGAGTTATAGCCACTTGGAACTTTACTCCTTAATCACCAAGTGCCTTCAGGAAATTTCTTGCTTAAAAGCCCGAGAACTAACTGTTGGCCATTGACAACCACTTCTATGGAGGTGTTTGTGATGTTCTAGGTAGAGCCATTTGAGACTTTTCTCCATTTTCTCTAATGAATGTCTCAATGAAGTGATTTACATATGGGCATTTGCATCTAATTTAGTGTCTTCCCCTGTGGGAAGCTGACAAAAGCAAGAACTGCTACCAATAGCAAGTGATGAGAAGTTCTGATGGGCATATTAGGTAGCAGGCAATATAACAGTTACTTTTTCAGGAACTAGATTGTGCTTTGCTGTATATACAGAGTAAGAAGAAGGATGGCCATAGCTTCCTTACTTAGGGAGCTACAGGGAGAAAATTTGCAAGAGGCCTGGATAGACTAGTGTGGGGTTTTTTGTTTGTTTGTTTGTTTTGTTTTTCAATTATTTTGTATCTATTTTCAATGTCTTTCTTACCAGTATAAATTACCATGTAGTAGAATTTATAATTCTGTTGGTCTAAGACCTCAGCTAAGGATGAGGATACCAAAGAATATTGTTACGAAGTTATTTTATTCACAAGTTTTTGTGAGAGCACCAAGAGGGGCTCCAATATATATGTTACTGTCATCGAGTTCCAGGAGTGTCTCTTCAACATGTAGACTGGTACCTTTTTTCCCCAAGGAGCCACAGAATGCTTTCACCCCACTAGCTATTGGGTATTCTTTGGTGGCTACCAATCGAGGTCCACAAAACTGGACACCTTACTTCAGTTAGTGTTTATCTTTGTCCCCTTCCCTCATATACTCAGTAGTACCTTTAGTTGTAAAGAGCCCCTTATTAATGTCTCTTCACCACTATAACCATAGCTCCCAGAGCAATGTGGTGAGCAACCAACAATTACCTGTTTGGTGACCTTCCCCCATTTCCCCTTTCTGTTTTTCCTTTGCTTTCTTAGAGTTAGGTACTGCTTTCGTCTTGTCTCACTTCTAACAGCTGCTATCCAGCCTCCCTACCCTTGTTTCACAACCCCTCATCGGTGCCTTTTAGACAGAGGTCACAGTGGGAGAAAATCTGAATTATAGGAAACTAAAACATAGATGGCTTAATAAGAGACTGCTTCCCAATTTTAGTGGTCACTGGATGTGGATTCCTACAATAGCATCAACTTACTCTAACCAACTTCCAGTGTCCAAATGACTTGAGACTATGTTAAAGAGAATGTTGATTTTCATATACCACTCATGTTCCATTACGTTGCTTATGTCTTTAACGTCAGAGTGAAAGATATGCAAGACTCATTTGGTGGCTGCTGACACTAAGGACTGGTTATAAAATGAAGAGTTCATCTCTTAAGATCTTCCTAGCGTAGTTCATTTTCTCTCATGTCCAACTAATTAGGGTACTCTTTAAAAAGTGGTTTTGATTGTTCTTTAACAACTAGTTTTGTGATGGTGTTCTTGTGCTCATATGCCTTTTGATACCTGGTTGTAACTGGCTGATCCTCAGCCACCCTGAAAGGTGGGTATTGCTATCCCTATTTAACATATGAGGAAACTGAGATACACAGAAGAGAAGTGGCTTGCCCAGCATTGCTCAACTAGTAAGCAGCAGAGCCTTGATTAAGCACCACGCTCTGTGACTCTAAAACCCCGTATTCCCAGCAACATTGGAGTACATCTCAAATATATTTGAAGGTCAAGTTTAAGAACATGCTAGGGCAAATATGACAGTTAAAAGCTTACGTAGCTGTGGGAGTCCAAAATTTATCCTTGATGGAGACACAGGAAACCGAAATTGCAGGAAGGAGGAAAGCTGTATTTATAGGCCAAGGGAGGGAATTGACAGGCCATAACTGAATCTCCTGTGCCTGGTTCTCAAATCCCAGTCATACTCTCTGGGACCATGGAGCCCTTAGAGCCTGAGACCTTGTGGGCTTCAGGGTCTTCATATTTCTCTTTAAAGTGGAAATGCTTGAGTCTTTACAGTAAAGATACTGGGGAGTTTCTGTGTGCATTTCAGAGTTAAAATCAGGACAGCTCTCTTAACTGTCCTCTTTCAAACTTCTTTGACTTGTTTGTATACATACATACAGTTTCTTCTAGAGATGGCACAGAGTTACAGAGGGACAGCCCCTGATCCAACATTCTTCAAAACAGAGGATTGAAATTTCAGCCAGCATTTAAAAGTTTGATTCTTTTTTGAGTGTTGTTAACAGGGCTAAATAGTAAATGCCCCCATATAAGGAAAATATCCTTAGAGACAATTTTAAAATAATAGCTATTCACATGGAGAGAATATTTTGGACACCATACCCTTCGTCAAATGTTCAAGAAGTAGTAAAGGCAAACTATAAACTGTAAGTCAAACAAGTTATTATTTTAACTTGAGAAAACAAAAGGCAGGATGATTTTCAGTAACTAGAAAACAAACTTTTATCATATACCTTTACTTTTAAACTCATAACAGCAGCTGATACTTTTCATAGTTCAGTGTTTCTATACTCAGTAAACCTATGACTCTTTTAAATGATATAAAAATCTAATGCTTGCCTTGAGATTATGAGTGAAAAATCACTCATATGTGGAAGGTAGTGCATGTTCTCACCAACCAAGAAGATTTTGTTTACCTTCTCTAGTTTGTATTTTGAAAATAATAAATATTTTTAATTCTCTGAACTCAAAATTATGCTATTAAACATGGTTTTTAAAAATATACATCCCGGCTGGGCGCAGTGGCTCACACCTGTAATCCCAGCACTTTGGAAGGCTGAAGCCTTCTGGACCACGAGGTCAGGAGTTCGAGACAAGCCTGGCCAACATAGTGAAACCCCATCTCTACTAAAAACACAAAAACTTAGCTGGGCATGGTGGCGGGCACCTGTTATCCCTTATCCCAGCTTCTCGGAAGGCTGAGGCAGGAGAATCGCTTGAACCCAGAAGGCAGGGCTTGCAGTGAGCCAAGACTGCACCATTGCATTCCAGCCTGGGCAACAAGAGCAAAACTCCATCAATAAATAAACAAACAAACAAACAAACGCATCCCTCTTCCTCACTAGAGAAAATTTCATCCATCCTTTTGGCATGCCCTCACTTGCTCCTACCAACACTACAAATGACTATTATAAGTGGTATGCTCCTAATATTGCTGTTTTGGTCTCTGTTGATCCTAAGTAATGAAATAATTTTTTTTACTGCTACTTTTGGCTTTCATGTGAAGTTTCCATTAGTTCAGCATCTTTTTTGTGTCTAAAAGTTGAGGAGTTCCCTTAGTAACAGCTCTGATCATCTCTGATTTGTTAGGAAAAGCGGAAAAACTTCCAGATTCACTTGCATTTCTAACGGGAACCGTACCAGGTAGATATTGATGAGAATTTGAAAGCTCGGTCTCTTTTCTCATACCATGAAACAACCCTAATATAAGATGCTGGCTTCATACAATTAGTAGTAAAACTTTCTTTTGACAGTAATTTTACAACGTTAAAAAAATTATTTTTCTTAGTCTTTGTAGTTAAAGAAAAAATTCTGAACTACAAGTACAGTAGACACTTCTAGCTCTTGATTTTTAATCACTGTGTATATTATTGGGTCTAACATTTATAAATTCTATAAATTAGGAACTACTCAATTTAGATGATTTAGCATTTTTAAATCATCCTAAAAGTAAGAGCCAGGTAATCTTTGGTCAATATTCTCAAATTTTTATTATTTGCTAATTTAAAATTTTTTTGATACAGGGTGTATTTAAAGGAAACAAATACTAGAGGATGTCCAAATTGTATTGCTTATCTGATATTTATTATATTGAATAAATCTTGAAGTAAGTAGGTCATCAGATGAACCCTGGGAATCTTTTAATTAGGCGCATTTTCGTTGTGTTGGTATTTGTTATAATAGGATTTAACCTGCATTTATAAAGCAAGATCAGTAGCATGTTCCCATTTAGTCTGGATTGCTATTCCTTCAGTTCTAACATCTCCATTTTTTAAAATGGCAAAGAAAAACCAAAAACAACAAAGATTTTACATAATATTTTTCAGTCAACCACTAATGTACATAAAGGGAACATTTAATCCATTAGCTTTGTTTTATAACCAGTCCTACAAACTAATTAGGTACATTTGATAAATAATTGAATGATAAAGTATTGTTGCCTTCTTGAGAGCTTGTCTACATAGCAACTTTGGTTAGCAGACCAGAGGCATTCTGCCTCTTTGCCTTCCAGACTGTCAGTGTTGATAATTATTTTTTGCATGTGCTTTGTGCCCTCCTCTGACAAGTACTAAACATTTATTTAGCATATTATTGTATCCTGTATACATCCAACACTACATCTGATGCACTACCAATCTGGAATCCTTTTTTACTCCACTTTATAATCCATTGTCATGGAATGGGAAACACTTGGTTGAACAATGCTAATTAGGAGTACAATCTGTTAACCATTTTTTTCTGCCTATTTAAAACCGTGAGTGTATTCTTTTTGGGGGTTTTTTATTTCACTCAAGGAAAATCAATAGCAGTAATTGTTCAGCCCAAGGAATCTTCCTAGAACAGTAAAACCTGTGGGAATAAAAGTAGCTTTCTCATTTGGACCCATTACACGAATTCTAAGTAGAGAGTGGCCTAGTTCACTCATATCCTACGTAGAGCTGGAGGAGATGGCATCTGAAGTCTTGGTTTGTTGACCAGAGAGACTGGGAGCTTCGAAGGCATCAGCTCCCTTTCCTGCAAGCGGTGTCCTGGCCTTCTACTCTAATTTTTAGTTCCATGGTAAATGTGCGTCAAAGCCATCTGCCCTATTGTGAATCCTCCCACATTTTATGAGCATCTGCTTTGTAGTAGGCTTTATGTTGGACACCGGAATTCATAAATGAAAGACACAGTTCCTGCCCTCAAAGGATTGGCAGTCTAATTGGGGAGATTAAGAAAATCAAGAATTAGAACACCAGGGAGGTGAATTTTCTAATAAAGACATAGGTTCAGGGTGTTTTAGATCAGCCATGTGGTTAATACATTAGCCTGATGTTTGGAGAACAATAGAAGCTAGACGGACAAAGAAGAAGGAAACAGTACATTACAAAGGTAGAAAAAGAATATGAGAACATAATGGCATTATTCTGAAAGCTGCATATCGGTGTGGCTAGAATGAAAGATATATTTAGAAATGTAATAAGAAATGAGGCAGGAGGCTTAGCAAACCCAGGTCATGTGAGGCTTAGTATGTAATTTTGAGGATTTGGGGAGTTATCCTGTGGATAAAGAATAAAGGAATGAAGATTTGAAGTAAAGTTGCTGTGCTCGGAATTGCATATTAGAGAATAACTTTGGCAGCTGTGGAAGCTGAATTGGGAGGGAGGGTCAGGATGTGATCAGGTCATTGGCCCTTGATTGCAGTATTTCGGGTGAGAAATGTTAAGGGCCTGGGCAGAGATTTTTGTCTGGGAAGTACAGAGAAGCGTTCAGTTGTTTAGAAGGTAGAATTGACAAGACACGGACTGATAGAATGGGGATAAGGATGAACCTGAGAGAGCGCAGAGTCAGGAGTGACTACCAGGTCTCTGGTTTAGGTGACTGGTTAGAAAATGGTATGATAAGGGTCAGGTGCAGGGGCTCATACCTGTAATTCCAGCATTTTGGGAGGCAGAGATGGGAGGATTGCTTAAGCCCAAGAGTTTGAGACCAACCTGGGCAATGGAGTAAGACTTGTCTCTTCAAAAAATTGTAAAACTAGCCAGGTATTGTGGCATGTGCCTATACTCTTAGCTACTTGGGAGGCTGAAGTGGGAGGATAGCTTGAGCTCAGGAGGTCGAGGTTTCAGTGAGCCATGATTGCACTACTGTACTCCAACCTGGGCAACAGAATGAGACCCTGTCTCAAAAAGAAAAAAAAAAAAATAGTGTGACAAAATTGAGTTGGCAAACACAGGAGGCTAAATGCTGTTGAGTGGGGAAATGGTTTCACTTTTTGGTATGTTGAATTAGAGGTACTTTGGGACATTCAGATAGTGATTTCCAGAAAGTAGTTGGTCTGACACTTAGAAAATTATGGGCTAAAAATACTGATATTTATGATTGAAGCCATAAGAGTGGTGAGCTTGTCTAAGGAGTAGATGTAACATAAGGAAGGGCTGAGAGTAAACCTTGAGAGGAGTAACCACAAGCAGATAAGAGATACATTTCTTTTTCTAATGGTTCTTTCCTATTCCATCACCCCTGGAATCACATGCAGGAAAACAGCAGGTCTTCTTTCTGGTTTCTTTGTTCAGAGGTATTGTGGTCAAACTTATGTTACAGTGATTAAGTTTCAGTTCTCAAAGGATTCAGAAATTTAGATTAGTTAAGGGTCAATTGGTTATGAGTTTTGTGTTGGGTTCTAGTTTTGTTTTCAGTACCTAACCAGCTGTGTGACAAGGGATTATTTTTAAAGTTTGGAAAAGTTCCTGTTCAGCATTGGTTTTTAATTTCTTTTCTTAATCTGATAATATTTGGGTGGGCTGGCAATTCATTACAGTAAGAAGACCAAAGGGAAACAATCAGAGTTAGCTTTCATCAGCTTTTTATTTCTTTTAAGCCTCTTTTTTTTATTCTATTCTCAACCTGGTTATCATGTAGTGGGTGATGGTTATACACAACTGGGATGTTAGTTCTCATAACAGTTCCAAAATCCAACAGCCTTCTTTGGTTACACAGCATGGAAAGAGTTCTACCAGTGACATGATTAGATAAAGATACTGAAAGTGTGTCTGGACTTTAACCTCTTCATAGTTCATTATGAAAGCAGCGTTTTCGGAGTTGTACATAAAATTGCAAGTGGCTATTTTAAAAGTTGTTTGTATGAAAAGTTAAATATTCTAGATTTAAATAAAATTGTAAAATATGTGAGACTGTATTACAGCATTTCAAAAAATGTTTTGCATTGATTTCCAAAATCAACTTTAAATGGTTGGTTGTCTGAAAGGACATATATCCATCCAGACAGTAAAATAATGACCTTAAATGTGTGTAGATTAGAAAGGGAAGTAGGAATTAGCCTGGATAATCAAAATCTACAAATAATCAAAATCCTTTACTTGAGTGCTGAGGAATTTATTTGAGCTTATTCCTCTTGCAGCCAACAAGCATTGGGAGAACCAAAAGACCAAAGAGGGACAAGAGAGAGAATAGGAAAAGTAGGGAGAACTGTAGTAGTATCAGTAGCTAACATTTATTGAATATTTACTTTTCATCAGCGCTGTACCAAGCGCGTACATGTATTGTCTTATTTAATACATTCGACAACCATAAACACCAAGTACCATTTTCTCATTTTAATGACAAGGACACTGAACAGAGAAGTTAAGTAATCATGTAAGATCACATAACTTAGTAAATGTTGGAGCCAGCAGTCTGGATCAAGAGCCTCAGCCTTAACCAGTAAGGGGTATAGCTGTTCCAGTGAAACTACTGTCTCTTCTTTAAATAGCTCCT
Organism: Rhinopithecus bieti; assembly: GCF_001698545.2. Lineage (NCBI taxonomy): Eukaryota > Metazoa > Chordata > Mammalia > Primates > Cercopithecidae > Rhinopithecus > Rhinopithecus bieti. The sequence continues at coordinate 4,992,123 of NW_016812542.1, forward strand.
AGATTGTTACCAGTATCCCTGACTTTTGAATCTGACTTGGAAAGAGAGATGGTGACAACAAAAGCTATCTTAAGGAAAAATGTAACAGAATAACAGGAACAGACAAACCTAGATTAGTAAAAGTCAGAATTTTTTCTTTTCTTTTCTTTTTTTTTTTCTTTTGGAGACAGGGTCTCGCTCTGTCACCCAGGCTGGAATACAGTAGCACCATCATGGCTCACTGCAGCCTCAAACTCCTGTTCCTTCCATTATCTCCTTGCTGAAAATATCTAGTCATTATCAGTCTCTCCCTTTCCTAACTATCCCTTTTTATTTACTGCATGTACTAGATGGTCTAACATTTGATTGCATTTAATCAATTACTTTCTTGAATTACACTCTTACTTGTTTTATGAGTGTGCGTATTTTATCTCCCCAAAGAAGAGCTCTTTGAGATCAAAGAGCCATGTCTTAGATTCTGTCATTGTCAATTTTACTTCTCTAAGTACTACTCATAAGGCTGGTCACATACAGGTGCTTAATGTAAATGCAGGGAATAAATGCTGCTGCCTGAGATTTGATCTCTCCGCTCCTATCCCATTTAGCCATCTGGAAAGGACTAAGAGGCCACACACTTGTGAATCTTATTTCTAACGTGAAGGCTAACCATAGATCTTCCCAAGTCAATTCAGATTCCTGTTTATTGCAATTTGCTGGTATATCTGTCGCTCCAAAATATGTGAGTTAATATTTTGGTTTTTGTGGGAATCAAAAGAGAAAAAGCCTGTGGAAGCTACTCAGAAATAAAAAATTCTACCCTATGTTACTTAGGTCCCAAGTATTAATATTTATTTCCTCATGAAATGTGAGGTCTGGAGAGCCTCACTAATTCCTTTGTAAAAGTTTTGATTCACAGCCTGGTAAATAAAATTAAAGTGACTGCTACCCAAACAGGCTGCTGGACTGTGACATTTACCATATGAAAAAATCCATCTCTTCCCAGGCTTCATGAAAAGCTTACTTCCTAAAGAGGTATAATGGTGGTCAGTAACATCATCTATTGAAGAGCCTTGACAGACTAGTGGGGAGAGACCTGGAATCTCAATTAGAGAAATGGAGTGAAACTCAAACAGTGGGATTTAAGGCCTAAATAAGGACTTTTAAAATGTACGATACACTCTATGCTGTCTTCTAACAATATTTTGAGGGACTGATCAGGCTTCTTTTCTCAGGTGTTCACTGAGGCTATTTTTTTAAAAACCATCTTAATGTATTTCATAGTTTCAGATGGCCATACACATCTGTGTGAACCTAAAACTCTAAGCTATGGGGAAAGTAAATATAGATATTAAATGTAAGAAATGTGACCCATGTGCTAGAGCCACACAAGTTTTAGAGCTCCTCATTCCCCTGTTGGTCATTTTCATCCCATATAGTACACAGCATGTGAAAGGCTAGATGGAAAATACGCCTGAGCCTGCAAATGCGTGTATGAATCACAAGAGTTTATAAATTATAACTATAAAATGGCTTGCCTTAGATATTTTATGGAGGCTTTAGTATATCCATATATTTCCTTCTAAAATGAGTGCATTTTATGAGTTCCCAAAAGATCCACAAATTCTTCAGAAGCTGGGAATATTCACAAAAGGGAGGTACAGGTCTGCATAGATGCTGAGAGCTTTAAAATTCTAATAATATTATGTAGCACAATAGAGACAACAAAAGATGAGTCTATTTCTATCATTTAATGAACTTAATGGTTTTTATTTTAAAATATAGTGACATGTACTGCAATATGTGAGGTGATATTACATGATATCATTTTTACATGCCTTAAATTGATAGGGTAGTCACAATCTGGCATATGAGATTTTTCAGAAATATTTATAATATGAATTGAATGTAAGTACTATATTTGACTATTTTAACTTTTTGTTCTATATGTATTAAGTAGTTGGTAAAGACAAATCAAGACATATAATATGATGAAGACATATGTGATTTAATACTTGCCTTTAAAAGTTAATGTTTCCGTGGAAGTGTGCTCTCTTACACATATGTATAGCAGGTCACATGGATGCCTGTTTTTTCCCTGTATAAGACAGTGCTTTTGGTATTGCCCTGATTCTGAATGTATGTAATCACCTAGTGCAGCTGAGAGGCCATGTACTGTGGATGTTTCTTTTAGGATGTTACAGGTAAATTTGACCATTTTTTTTAAGGGAGATCCTTGTGATAGTTGGAATTTCTAAAATGCCTCCCCAAAATGTCCTCGCCTAATCTCTATAACCCACGTATATGACAAGATAGCTCTCCCATGATTGTTATGTTACATAGCACAGTTGACCTTAAGTTAGGGAGGTTTTCCTGGGTGGGCTTGAGCTAATCACATGAGCCTGGAAAGGCAGAGAGCCTTCTCAGCAGATGATGGAATGGGAAGCCAGAGAAATGTGAAGTGTGAAAAGAACTTGATGCTTCATTGCTGGTTTGAAAAACAGAAGGGCCATGTGAAAAGGAATGTAGGAGCTTCTGCAAGCAGTAGGCAGCCACTACCCTGAACAGCAGTAGGTACCTGAAACCCCACAGGACTGGATTCCTGCCAACAACCTGGATGAGCTTGAAGCAGATTCTTCCCCAGATGCTCCTGATAAAAGTCAGCAGCAGACATCCTTGATTTCAGACCATTGAGAACTTGAGGGAACCCAGCAGAACTATGCAGATTTCTGACCTACAAAACTGTGAGATAATAAATGGGTTTTTAAGCCACTAAATTTTGCTTTGGCAGCGATAGAAAACTAATGAAATTGAAAATTTGATGGTATTAATTTTTTTGATGTAGAAAAACAGCATAGGCCTCATTATCATTGTCCTCTACTGTCACATCTTTGCATAAATCTTGGAAGTTCTTCTTCCACCCTCACATTTATTTCCAGATTATGCAGGATCCCCAGATAAATTACTAGAACAGTGCAGGCTTCACTTCAAAGTTAGAGACTGTAGATTCTCTTTATTTCAAGTTTCCTAAGAATCTTGTCTGTTTGAATTATGAAGAAATCTTTTCCCTTAAGATAGAAGGCTGGAAAACTTTTGTCTCTCTTGGACATATGTATGAAACCAGAATGATTCTTTTTTTTTTTTTTTTTTTTTTTTTTTTT